>NW_008609520.1:0-3145 GCF_000691845.1 Merops nubicus
TTTTTTTTTTTTTTAATTTCTTAATGTTTTTCTCCCTCTTCTGCCAGAATGGAGTCATGTCTGGATTGATGCAGATGCTGCTTCTGAAGGTTTCTGCTCACATCACAGAACAGCTGGGAATGGCCCCAGGAGGAGAATTCAGGGAGGCTTTCAAAGAGGTGTGAACTTGAAATGTGTTTTCTGAGATCAGATTGCTGGCCTTTTGCTCCCAGAGTTGAACTAAAAATGGGGGAAAAAACCCACCACCCAAACCAACCAAACAAAAAACCACCCACATTTGTTAGTGACCAGAAAAGAGCACTCTGGCCATATGTGTGCTGAAGCCAATGAAGTAGTAGTAAGAATCATCTTTAACTTCAAAGTGTACTTGAAAGTACAGAGGTTTGTAGCTGTAAATGGCATGAGAGCAGCTCCAAAAGGGCTTCAAATGAGGGTGTTTTTCTGATTATGTATTTGGTGGGATTTGTTTTCATTTCATTAATAATTTATTTACTTTGTTCCTGTTAAATAATTGGGTTTGAATTCTGGATGTGGATTGTGGTCCCATGGTTGATGGTGTCAGGCTTTCAGGCTGTGAAAACCAACTCTAAAGCATTAATGAGACCCAACACATTCAGGTGGAAAGATTGAGGAAGTGAAATATCTGTCTGGTCTGTTAGTCCTACCTGGTCTCTTAACATTCCCTTTTGTACTACTGCCAGCTGTGATCCTGCAAAGTAAATAGTAACTGGACTTCTCTGTGTATCACAGCTACTTGGTTTTTGTCTGGGAATACTGACACAATTTTCACTGTGTGCATCCACCCTGCAGAAGGTATCTTGCTATTTGTATGTAAGTTAGATACTAGTAAGGAAATCTGAGGTAATGTAGCTGTTAAAGAATCTAGAGTAAAAGCAAAATGGCCACGTTTGTTTCATTTCAGACTCTGTTCAGACCCAGATATAGATATTGAGCCCTATCTGTTCACCCTAAGTAGTCTTAGGCAAGAGCTTTCTGCTGAGGTAAAAAGTAACCTAAAGAGAGTGGCATGACAGCTTGATGTTTTTACTGTAGCTTGTACCTTGTAATAATCTTGTACTTGATGTTTCTACTGTAATACCCTTGTAGCTTGTACCTTGTAATAATCTTGTGGATGATGTATTCCCTTATGAAGTAGTATTTTCAAAATTTTATTTACTGCAAAGGCAAAACATTTTTTCAGTGTTCAAGTGTGACATTACTTGCTCTGCTTTTAAGATGCCTTGTGTAACACAATAAAACAAAAGTTCCCTTCATAAGGATGTACTGTGCTGCAGGATGAAATGCTGACTAGTGATTTGTATCTTCTCTTTCAGGCCAGTAAAGTACCTTTCTGTAAATTCCATCTTGGAGACCGACCCATCCCTGTTACGTTCAAGAGAGCAATAGCTGCACTTTCTTTCTGGCAAAAAGTCAAGCTTGCCTGGGGCCTTTGCTTCTTATCTGACCCAATCAGGTATGAATAAGCATCCCATATGTTTATCAGGGTGAATTGCTCAATTCTTCTGTTTGATTTTAGTACTAGCTGTAAGTCCTCGATATCCAGCCTGCTGCAGTGAAACTTGAAGTTAGTAAGAAAGATAAATGTACAAACTACCCTGCAATAATCCATATTTTTGTAAAGAAAGCTGGCTTTCTCTTCTTGCTGCAGCTCTTTCTGTAATTATCTTCTTATATTTTACTTTCAGGTGAAATGAAAGATTTGGTGCTGGAGAATTCCTAGTATACCTAAGGGGGAAAAAAAAATCTTGTTTTTTCTATTTTATTTTTTTTTAGTTGTTATGCTGAAAATAAAATCTTTTCCTCTACTGTGTGTGGCTATTGTAAATAGAAGAGAGTAGGACCTTGGTATAATTCATTCCTCCTTAAGATATCCAAAGGACTTGGGCCTGCTGTGCTAAGTCACATCTGGTTCAGTGCAGCTCGAGAACTGAATCTGCTGTCTGAGCAGATTTTTGGAAGAGGAAAACATCTTTTATGTCTGGACAACATGGACTTTTTATGCCTTTTGCCTTTATAAAGGAATCTTCTTAGGAACTTTTGCCTTCCAGTAATATTTCTCAGAGAGCTTTTCTCTTGCTTGGTTTGGTTTCCTTTGCCCATCAGAGACATCCCTGTGCCGAGTTTTCTTCCCCTTCCCACAAGTAGGTGGGTGATAACTTGCTTGAACTGGGTGAGAACACATGCACAGCTGTCCTTCTAAATTCACTCTGCTCTTTCCAGACTCACAGTCGTGGGAGGCTTGCCAGAAATGGGTTCCCTGGGCACATGGTCCCTGAATCTCAGTGCCTCTCATAGCCTGTGACCAGAGCTCTGCACAGCTCATGAAGTGATCTGTGGCATTTTTTCCCAAGCTTTTAAAATTGGGCCAGGGCTCAAACTGCAGTTCTGTCAGTCAGACCTTCCATTTATTTCATTTTCCTTTCCTGCAAATACTTGCTGTTACATACATCTGTAAAATGAGTTTCCTCATTTTGAGTAACCTGCTTTCAATCCATTAACTACAGTTCATGCACAAAGTGAGTGTCCTTACTAGTCTTAGTACCAGTGAGAAACTATTTGCAGGCTTTTGGGGGGCATTGCAGGATATATTTCTCTGCAACTTTTCCCATTCTTTTTTTATCCATCCTAAGAACATTGTTTTTCAACTGCAGTATTAAGATAAGTATGGTGTAGGCACACTAGCTTCCCACTGAAGCTTGGACATAACATCTCAGCTATTGTCATACAATAGGTTTATCTGGTGTGTTCATTTTCCTTTTTTTTTAGAAGTAACATGTGGGTTGGGATTGAAAAGGAAAGGTGTTTATGGTTGGGAAGTTGTTGAGACGGAGGTGTTGTGCACCCAGCCATCAACGGGAGATTCTACAGAAAATGGAGTCGTAATTCAGCATCAAATTTGTGTCAGTCTGATGGCTTTTCTATGGCCTGTTGAAGGCTAGCAATGCATTTCCCCTTTTGGTTGTCCCTGTTGACATTTGTAGTGTCCTTTTCATCTTGAAAACTAAAAATGTTTGGCATCATTCTTCAGTAGACAGTAATGAAAAAACAAATGATCCTGTGATTGCAAAGAGAAGGTTAACAGCACCTATGAAAAAATATAAAAGCTCATTACATTTATTCCTGC
>NW_008609520.1:3176-19018 GCF_000691845.1 Merops nubicus
ATTTCCTATTCTTCTACTCAGGGAAGTGTTTTATCACTCTGACTTTCCTGACTATGATTGGCACTAGGAACCTGCAGAACTCTTTGCATCCCCTCAGCTGTGCCTTATGGTGTGCTTTTTTTTTTTGGTTCCTTAAATAGAACCTCTGTGTGTTCAGTGATCAGATCTGCTGCCTCAGGAGTGCCGTGTGTTGCCTCCTCTAAGCTTGTTAACATCCCATGGAAGTGGGGTGCCATGTAACTATTTCTTTTGAAGCCCTAGTGCTTTTGCTCAGTTGAGTTGTCAACTTTCAAACTGGGAAGGGTGAAAGTCCAGTTCCACTGCCTGAGGGCAAGTGACCTCTCTTCTTTCCCCTTTCCATTACTGTAGAGGCATTGTTAGGTATCCAGTTCTGCAGGTCTATGGAGGTTGTTTCATTTTTGGAAAAGAAAACTGGGGGAGGAGAAATGTAGAGTGTGGGCTGGTGAATAATGTGTGTAATACCCAATTGGTTTTATTCATTGGTTTGTATTGGGCTTCAAAAGCATAACAGATACTGAGAAAACTTAACCTTTCTTTCAGTAAAGATGATGTGGAGAAATGCAAACAGAAGGATTTACTGGAGCAGATGATGGCAGAAATGATTGGAGAATTCCCTGATCTTCATCGGACGATTGTCTCAGAACGAGATATTTACTTGACCTACATGCTGAAGCAAGCAGCAAAGCAGATAGAACTACCTCGAGCTTCAGAAAGTAATTCTTTTAAAGCAGATGTCATAACCAGCAAGGTGTTCTTTGTGTTCTAGTCCACAGTTGAGCCCTTCTCGGGAAGCCTGGGATGTTCTGTTCAAGTGTGCCACATGTCACGTAAGATTACAGTGCATAAATTAAAAAGGGATGCTTCTGTAGTCACCACCTCCAGCAGTAGACTCCAAATTAGGACTCCTTTCTCATGGTGCTATTTAAAACTAGAAGATACTAATTAGCCTGGCAGCTTTTTCAAAAGGCAGCCATCAAGTATTGCAGCACAGCACGAGACAGTCTAGACGTATGTTGTCTGTCTCGCTTCCACCTTGTCACCTCACCAAATTCGTTGTCATCACTAGCTGCTCAGGAACACGTTTCTTGCCAAATTAATTACTGCAAATTTCAGTGTTCCTCATGCTTTGCTTATTATAAACAGGGCTGCTAGGAGCCCTGTTGATGTGGCAATGACAGTGAAAGGTGTGACTGCATGTTTCAGCATGGTATAGGCATCCAAAATAATTACATTTCTCTTGCTTTTGGAAGTGTTTTGCTGCCATATGTGATCCACATGCCCGTCCCATCTCTAAGCATACTGAGGTATTGGCTGCTTTTTGTCTGCTGTCTTAAGAAGGTGCTGTTTGTAACCACTTCAGTCCAGATCTCTAACGCTGCCTTGTGACTGAAAAACTAGCAAGGGGTTTGCACTTGTGTCCCACATCTCCCTTGCCTAATATTACCTCAATGCTGCCTTCATAAAGTTTTTCAAGACACACAGTATTTCCTGTTAGCTTAGTTATGGGGCTGGAAGAGGCTCAGATGCCTTTACTTGCTTGGTCCAAATAGCAGGCTGGACAGTTAGTTTTATTGTTGGTCCTGGATATGTCATGAGCTACAAGAGAAATTGTTTAGCAATTCTCCTGCCTGTTTTTTTTTGTTGTTTTTTTTTTTTTAAGTTTCCTCCCTGCAAATCTACCTTCTTAAAACCTCAGTCTTTAGGTCACCAGTTTAGTGAATGCCTGTGAAATTGGAAGGGGTTTATATTTGTTATGAAGGACTTAAAATAGAAGATGGGACCATAAAAAGACAAGAATGTGACTACCTGATGGATAGTCATGTGTCTCTGTCTGTTAGTTAACAAGAGACAATGCCAGAGACAGTTTTATTTAGGAGATGTGTATGCATACTATATGCATATAATCTATTCTATGCATTCATGCTCACAAGAGGCAAAAAAAGGCAATGATATATTTAAGAATTATAGTAAAATACAAACTCCCACAATGCAAATGAGCAGAAGTAGGGCATCATTGCCACTGTCCAAATCCTTTGTTACTCCAAGGACATAGTAAGGGGAAATTCCTGGGCAGTATTTGCAGGACTCAAATATACTTCTGGTCTGATACAGATCAGACCTAGTTTCTGGATGTTCCTAGCCTTCATCTGATTGCTTGCCTGGGTGACCTGTTCCAAAGAATTTGCAGATGGGACTGTTACATTTAGTTTTTCATCCTGTCTTTACACAAAATGTTCTGAGAGAGAGATAAACTGTTCTGCTAGGACTAGGTTTCAGGCAGAGCTTTATTTAACCCTTACTGGTGTGATCTCTGAATCCTGCCTGGAAGTAGATGGGATCATGTGGGAGGAGGGTGGAGCAGATGAGATGTGCTGTGGACAGCCTGTCCTGCTGAGGGGCTGTGCTCTGCCTCCACTGCAGCTGCAGCTCTGATTTAGAGCCACCCTAGAATAAGCTGGGGAAAAAGGAAGTCTAAAGAAACAATTTTGGAAATGTATATAATAGCTCTAGTGTTTTCAATACAGTTTTGTTATGTTGGGGCAACTGCTTCTCTTTTTTTAAGTTGTTCCTGGAACAGTCAAGCATAGATATTTTAAAGCAAGACAATGAAACTTACATTTTATATTTATATATTATATTTATGTGGAATTTTCCCCATCAGAAAGCAGCCTGGTTACTACAAGAAAGCTTTTTGTGAATTATTTTTATCATGGCGTGGTGCCCTTTTTTCACTGGGGGATGGGGAATCCAAAAACTTTCAGGAGCAACATTTTAACTTCTACTGGGTGGTGTGGAATTTGGATAGTAGGTGGGAGATCAGAGGTGAGAGGTGGCACATGTTGCAGTGGTCAGATGGTGGCTGCTAACTCCTGCACACTAATGTTATGGGGTTTGCTGTTACTTGCTGAGGCCAAGTCTGTACCAGTCAGTAGAGGCAGGTGTGGTTTTGAGCACTGATCTTCAGTTGTTAATTCTGCTTGTTAGCCCAGGTCTTGTCACAGTTTGCACGTGTGCCAGCTGCTAGTGTCCAAAGCAGTGGAGAAAGCTCTCCATGCAGGAGACAGCAAAGACCAGGGTCATTCCTGATGCAGTACAGAAGTACAGAAGCATGACCCATGCAGGGAAGGAAAGAAATGAATTTAGCTTGTACCTGCTGAGCCTCTCACCCTGAGGCTGGAGTGTGAGCCCAGGCCAAGTCTGTTTACTGAAAATCTAGAAACCATGCTGATTTTTTTTTTTTTTTCAGACTTTGAACATCAGAGGTAGTAGATCTGATGAGTATTAACTTTCAGTAATAGGTGTTTTAATATCTAGTAGTAAGAGTCACTACCACTTGGAAAATTCAGTTTTGTAATCTCCCACGTTACCTATGTATTCATAGCTTTTTTTATTGATATTTTCCTTTCTCTCTGTGTCTCTCCTAGCTGAACCTAGAAAATATATCCCAGCTGTTG
This sequence comes from Merops nubicus, assembly GCF_000691845.1. Lineage (NCBI taxonomy): Eukaryota > Metazoa > Chordata > Aves > Coraciiformes > Meropidae > Merops > Merops nubicus. The sequence continues at coordinate 6,653 of NW_008609520.1, forward strand.
TAGTTGGTGTAGTCGGGATGGGTCATGTACCTGGAATTGAAAAGAACTGGAACTCTGACTTAAACATCCAGGCAATAATGAGGTAACAATCATCCTTTCTTACCTGTTGATGTAACAGTTTCTCCCACTAAAAAGACAGCAAGCAATAAGTGGTCTGTTTGGATTGTGTTTTGGTTGTTGGTCACAGCTTGAAGAAAGAAACATCACCACTGTCATCCCTGCCCTGTGAGCTCACTGACTTGCTGTGCAGTGCTTGCAGGTTGTGCTTACAGTAAATAAAACCATTGGGATTCAAAGCTTCTGTTGTGTCAGGACACTACTGGCTCTGGCAAGCTTGCTGTCATGGTTGCTTAAAGCTTGTTTTTAACTGTATATAGATAGATATGTAATAATGTGTTTTAGTGTGTATACCTAAATATGGGCTAATTTAAGCCACATGTCTGGTAAAATCTTGCTTCAAAGTACCTATTAAAATAGATGTATTTGCTTTGTACAAGGAGTTAAAGAACAAAATGTTCACACTATGTGTTTAAAGGCCACAAAGCCACTTCAGAAGCGTAGGAGAGGTTATAATACAACCTGCTAGTACTGGTCTCCAGTGGGTTAGGATAACAGAGCCTTTCAAATATTGTCAGTTTATCTTATCACATCCATTTACTGTGTTTCTGTAAGCACCTTGCCCATCTCTTCAGAGACTCTGAGAACAGAAGAGCAGACTGTGCCCCCCACCTAAACAGTGTATTTGAGCACCTAAAATACAATCTAGAGATACTTTTGGTGTCTGAATCCAAGAATGCAATGTACAGAAGCCCTGCTTAGCTGTTTTTAAGTCTGTTTCAAGGCTAAGCCTTGCCTAGAGTCACACACTAGATGTCCACGTTCCTCTGGATCCTCACAAATAAGCTGCGAGATGATGTTGCCCAGATCCACAGAGCTATGGGTTAATGTTGGTTGTGTTACAGAAACGAGTAGCCAAAAGCCTGTCTGTGTGTCTTGAAGTTTGCATTAGAAGGTCTCTTTCATCAAAGTTTAGGCTGTTTGACCTGATTATCTTTACCATGCCAGTGCCACAACTAAGTGGAATGGATACCAGTATCTTTTGTGAGACGTTCATATTCCATTAACTTCTAAAACAATATGATGGAAATTACATTCATAAGTTTACTATATTTGAGACTAATTTCTTGTTACATTTTTCTAGCCCTCATGTTGTTGCTGCGTTGTGTGTTAGTGGCTGTCACCTCTCTAAAGTGAAAAGGTTTTAACACTTTTACAGGTATTTAGTTAAATTTTACAAGTTGCAAAGCGATGTTGGTAAGACATTTCTCAGACTTCCAGTTTTTAAGTTCATGCCTTGAACCTGACTGAGCAGGCTGTACTCTTGGCCTCAGATTGTTATAGTGGATTTTTTTTAATTTTTTTTTTTTCAAGTTGTGCTGAGGGGCTGGCATTGAGAAGGAATAGATAGAGAAGCATGTAAGAAGGTGTAAAAGGGATGCCTTTACCCCATAATTTATTCAGTGCTTATTCTTTTTTTAAAACTCTGTATAGTCCCTTAATATACAAAATCTTACCAGTAGTTAACTTTGCCCTAGTATGAACATGTGGATCTAAACTCTTACCTGCTTGCATCCTAATCTTGTATCCATCTAACCTGGTTTGAGTGTGCCTATAATGTTTTTGCACTACTGTAACTGATTGCTTCTCAATACATTAGAAACATTTTCTGGATAATAAATAAGCAGGAGCTTGTGGGTTCTTTGAAATGCCATGCAGAGACCTCTCCATCCCCTGTGAGGGGATTGTCTGAGCTGCAGCCTGGGCGTGCTGGGCGTGCCGTGCCAGCTGAAGTCCCCCAGAACAGGCAGTGAAGGTGCAGGGCTCCCCGTGCAGGTGGCTGTGCTTTCAAAGCCAGCTTCAGTTGGAAGGCAACACCGACCCTTTGCTTTGTGCACGAAGTTAGCAAGACTGCGTGGAGGGCAGGGTAGGCCTGGTGTGCCCCTTGTCAGCTGGCCAGTGCAGAGACCTCCAAGTGGCTCTGTGAAGACCTCAGAGCCAGCAATACCTGCCAGAGCAGAGGCAGCTTCATGCAAACCTGTCCGAGTTACCCGTACTGCCCTCTGTGGAGCTCCCTTACATCTGTCTCTGGGCAGCAGAGATGTGGACGGCCCTATTACAAACAGTTCAACAAACAGTATTCACTCCTAGTGTTCTTTGGGAGGTCTTGGTGTTACCTTGGTTATTTTGGTAGGGTGATGGGGAAGTGAAGACCTGTAGCCATTGAATGGCATCAGACATAACTGGAAAAAGCTTTTATTATTATCTATTGCTGTTATCTAATTTGGGTGTAGCCCTTGAACGTGGAAGAGTATGTTGTTTGTTCATGACACATCTGTCACCTGAGTGTTTCCTGCACTGCAAGGAGGACGGGGAGAAAAGATCCTTCTTTTGATAGGGTGATGCCTGTTCTTTGCAGCTGTGTGGATGCTAACCTTGTTGTGTGTCTTTTGCTCCAGCGTGCCTCCTCCATCGGCTTCCAGTAAGATTCTCAAATTTGTCGTAAAAGCGACAGTTTTTGGACTGATGGGATACGGCTGCTACCGAATAGGTCAAAGGACAGTTCAGTTTATTCTCTCGATGCCAGCAGCACAGAACTATCTCCAGAAGCTGACAGAAATAAGGTCTCAGCATTGAACGTCGAGTAGAGGCACACTATGTGACGGAGGTGGCTGAAAAAGGTTAACAGAGGCAACGAGTGTGAACTGGACTGAAAGGAGGATGAGATGAGGATTCTAGTCAGAGGTGGTTGATGCTGAGCAACGCTGAATCGCTGTATATTAAAAGATTTGATACTCAAGTTACACCAGCTATGTTCTGATTAATAGGTTTGGTTCCTGGTAAGTGTGTTGCATGAAACCACATGATTCCAGACGGAGGTAAAAGAAATCTGTATGCAAATATATATATTATATATATGTGTACTGTATATATAATATATATTACTGATGAAGTAGTACAGACAGCTTAAAGAGTGTATATTCATGGCTTCTTTTCCCGAGGAACAGAACGATACAGAGTAACCTAATTGGCTGCATCTGCTCTGAAGTTCAGGGACACTTGTCTTGAGTGATTCTTTGCTCTTTTTCCTTGGGTATCATAATACCTAGTGGTCGTTTCTGGTGCCAGACACTTTCACACATAATGTAGAAGGACATCTTCTCAGTGTGTGTTTTATACTTATAATATGTAGGCTTTTTTTTAAACTTGAGCTTTCCAAAAGTTTCAGAATTGTACAGGCTGTCATACGTACATTGCTCAAATTTTTTACAAGCCTTACTGAAGAACAGGAACGTTGCCTTTAGATTGCATCCCTTCTTACCACTACCAGTGGAATTGCTGAACTGTCTTTCTCCTGCGTAGCGAAGGTGCAGCCGCGGCACGGTTTGTGTCAGATGTTTACAGGACACTCTGTTCCTTTTAGATTAGCTTATTTAAACTGTATTATTTAGCCAAATCCTGCTGCATTCAGTATTGTAAATTTAAGAGACTAGAACTACTGTACAACTTTTGGTTCATGGACCTTTCATTATTGGGACAGTAAGTCTGGAATTGATAGCACCTGCCCCTCATTTTTGATACATGAAAATATTTTATTTATCAGTGTAGCTTCTCAGCAGATGAATATTTTAATCTATTTAATAGAAAAGCAGTGTTCAATTTAGTTTTCAAACTAGCTGTAGCATTTTATTTGGATTACCTGCTATTTATACATAGAATTATGGGTACTTCAAACTGTTGTGATTTTCTTTCTTACTTATCCAGGGCAGCCATCCATCATTGATCTTTTTTTTTTTTTTTTTTTAATTTAATATGAGGTTCATATTTCATAGGAAAACTTTTGATACCCTCTATACAGGATTGTCAATGATTGTAAAGTGCCCTCTGCAATCAGCTAGTCCCTGTTCAACAATACAAATAGCTGTGATTGGCATATCGAAGTTTTAACCTGATGTATTTGAGTGGAAGGGTCCCATTTGCTCGTCAGACTCTCACACAGTTGCTCATCACTTGAAGTGTTTATCTGTACTAGTTTCTTTTGGGAATGGAAGATAGGAACCAGTGTGTGAGGCAGGAGGAGGAAAAGGTGACGTTGTGTTCTGTGTTCCTTTGCTGTTTTCGGTTGGTTCAATAAAATAAAATCAAACACTTCTAGTAGGGTGTATTTCCAAAGCCTTGTGTTGGAAATCATCTCATGCAGTCTGCTGTTTGCTGGAAGTGTGTTCAGTGTTGTCTTTTTCAAGCTTTTTACATGAAACTAAGGGTCTAAAGTTCCTCTCTGTGATGGCATTGACTTTGCTGGGAGCTGGTCTGTCCATGCAACCTGATGCTTTTCTGCCTTGCACTTTGAAAACTTGAGTCCCAGTGCAGCAAATCATTTAAGTGCATGTTTATCCTCAAACCTATTGAACCCAACCCGACCCTGCAGAGCTCTTAAGCTGATGCTGGGTGCTTTTCTGGATCTGGGCCTTACAGTCGTGCAGGAATAAACCCTAGCAGATGAGCGTGGCAGCAATTCACACTTCTTGGACACGAAGTGGAAATGATAATACAGAACACAGTGGAGACGGGTCCTTTTATTTTGCTTCTGTCAGAAACCACCAGCCATCTCTAGCAAGAGGAGAAGCAGCATTTGTAAACAATTTCTAGAAGACTAGAGTGACTGCCTGAATTTTGATTCCTGGTAATTTTTTTTTCTTTTTAAAGGTTTAATGTATTGTTTACAATTAAGCAGTCCTATTTGAATAATACTATTACATTTTATGTACATTTTTAAAAGATTAAAGCAAAAGCTTAAGCTCATTCTTCTCCTGGCTTTACTGACCCACCAAAACATTGTTTTGTTGGTTGGGGTTTTTTTGAGAATTTTTAGCTGGTAGAATTCAATATATTGATGTATTGCTTTAAGTTGTCTACAGATTTTTAAGGTACCTACAGATATTTTAAAAGCTCTGTAGTTCTTTGATATCTGTGCTCAGGTAATTTTACACAAAGGAAAACAAATCTAAGGTAAATTTTAGATATGAGCCTTAAACTTGGGTGGGACTAATGCTAAATGATTGTCATGGAGCATTCTTGCAGAATTAATGTTTTGTGCTTTTTCAGCCAGAAGTGATTACTGTGTAAGTTGTCCACTCATCATTCAGTTATTCTCTCCACTTAATACCTTAAGCCTGTTGTTTCACTGTTTTTTATTTTTTTTCTTATACAAAGCATATCAGCAGATTCTTCAAGGAGCCTGTTTGTGGACGGAGAGTTTTTAATTTACCTTCCCATTATTGCAAACTGGCAGGTCATACACATGCACTGTTCACTCAGTGACACTGGCAAGCCTGACAAATTTGCAGAACTAACAACCCTGTGAATCCATACATGAATGCTCAGTGTTGTATATTCAATGTGTTGTACTGTTTGTGTAACATAATCAGTGGCTTAGGTCCATTCTTTTCTGTTCTAGTCAGTCCTTTCAGTGTTAACAGCATCCTGTACCATTTAAATATAAGTTGAATTGTCCCAGCCCCGCCTCAACCTTATGAAGCCATATTGTATTTTTTTTGGTGACATGTACATCTGTTTTATGCATTTGTACATGTGATGAAAATTTGAAGTATTTTTAACAATGTGTGCCTTTAAAGTGATTTAAAGTAAACAACAGTATGTTCTATGATATAAAAATAAAATATTTTAACCACCACTTCTGTTGAAGGCATTTATTTTTTTTCCTTATTAATCAGTATTTTTATTGAGAACCAACACTGTTTAGCTAGATCAGTACATCATTATTTCACCATCTAACCCAATTTTCTGACCAAGAATGTCAGTTGGAGTCAGTACCTCCCACTGAGGGACATGGCAGTGCAGTGCTGAAGTAGGGAAACCAGTTTCTCTACCTACCCCATGTAGTTGGTTAAGGGGGGAGTGGCTGAGTTTCCCTGCCTTACTGAACGTGCAGGGGGACTGACTCTCAACATGAGTACCTAAATTCAGAGTCCAGAGCTGGGCAGGGTAAGATGACTTTGTTGTTCTTGCTTTCCTTGTCTCTCAGCTGTGCAAGGAGCTCATGGCCTTAGTCCCAGTCCAGCAAAGTGCTCAAACACTGGCCTAACATCAGGCACGACCACTTGCGCTTCAAGCGCATTACAGACCTGTGAAGTGGAGAATGTGTTGAATTAGTGGCAAAAGGTGTTTAATCTTTCAAACTGAGCCAGGTAAATTACTTTTTTAAGCCAGCTGTTAATGAAAAGACCCTCTATTTGTACCAGAATGATGGCAGTATCCCATACAGACAGTGGAGAAGCTGACCCATCTGCTGGTTGTGCGCTTCGCCAGCCAGGGGCCTGTGGTTTTTGGTGGTGTGTGTGTGAAGCTTGGGGCACTCCTGTTTGCCTTTGGTTGTGCTTGGAGCTGCAGCTGCAAAGAATCTGGGTGGAAGCAAAAGATTTTGAATACTGTAGTCAGCTACCACCCATGGGACGGGCAGGTGCCAGTGCACAGCCTGTGGGCTGCAGGGCAGGGCCGGGTCAGGCAGGTGCCAGGCGCACGCCCCAGGGCTCACCCCTGCTCCCTGCACACTGCCAGCCCAGGTCATGCTCACGATGTGTCTTCTATACCACATTAAAAAATTGATTTGAGGTGGATTAATATTGCCCAGACTTCCACTGGAAACTGTTTTGTGTGTGTATTGTAAAGCAGCTGAAAGGCACTGAGAAATACATCAGCTTAACTCAAAGTGCCAGGCAGTAGTGGGAACAAGGCATGGAAAAGAACAACACACTGTCACTTGTGTAACTCATAAGATACTCATGTATGTATTTTCCTCTTTCTAAAATGGAAATAAACTTTAACTTTAGACTTGAGTGTTTTCAGACTGATTTGTTTTGGTTTTAATTGCAGAATTAGGTGGTTTTTAAATACTTGCAGGAGAAGTGTCACTCTTCCAGCTCTGACTGGCAGGCAGACTTCAGTGTGATGCTGAGCCCACCTGAAAGCTGGCTGTTGAAATGTGCATGGAAGACATCAACCCCAGGACACAAGTAGCTACAAAGATGAAATGGGTCCTGCCAACCTAGCTCTGACCCCTCCTCAGATAGCTCCATGCTGGGGGTGGCTGGGGTGCAACAGGAGATGCTCCTTTTTGCTTGTTTGATATTTTGTCTGTTGGTTCATTTAGTAATGTAGTGGGAAGCTCTAGTAGTGTTAGGCTGAGGGGGGAAACGATGCACATTGCCACTTACTTCTACAGTTGTCTCAGGTAAGATGCTTGCTGCTGATGCATGGCAAAGTGGACCAAATCACCAAAACAAAACGACACAAAACAAAAACCAAACCAACCCATTAGAGGCTTCAGTACATTGTCTCCTCCCAGCTCAGTGAGATTCTGCCAGTGGTACAATGTCCCTGCTTTTGACTACAGGTGACTCACCAACAGGCAAAGCAACGAAGGGTGATGTTTGGGTTAGAGCATGGTCATGGCTAATGCAGCACCTCTGCCCTGGCCACAGCCAGCAGCAGTGTCTGTACAGTCCCTGGAGCTGGGTGCAGCCAAGGCTGGCAGGACTAATCTGTGCTTTACCTTTGAGCAAGTGCCACAGGTTTTGCTGCACCACCTGCCCTTGGAGCACCTTCTGTGTTGGGTCTCACCTCACAACCACAGCCAGAGCTCTTTGGAGCCAAGACCCAGTGTTGCACTTGTCCTACCTTCTGATTTAGCTGTAAAATATGAGTAATAGTTGTAATTTAGTGCCATCTACTGACTGCAGGTGGCTTACCTGGCATGTCTGGTTTTAAGTGGAAGTGTCTACCAGACCCAGAGGTTATTCTTCAGAGAAAGTGGTGCTTTGATTCACTGATGTGGTACCTGGTATTAACTCAAACCAATACAAAACAGGAGCATCCTCAATAATTACTGGCTTGTAATATACACCAATTTCTCTTTCTTATCATGGTGATTATATTGCTACTTGAGAGGCAGATTCTTAATGAATTGCCAATATTAACCTTCACTTAAAAAAAATTTAACTACCTGCCAAAAAGCATGATGATATTGCTTCTAGGGTACTTTATGGAAAGCACAGAATTACATTGCTAGAGAGAAACATCCTTATTATACCTTACTCTTTTGTAAGCATTACAGTTTTGAAACAATTTGTATCAGCATGGATTGTTGCATTTGTGACATTAAGGATGGACTTAATTTTCCCCATTACATAAGATCCAACCTCACCAGACCTTCACTCTCATTCTTCTAAAAGTTTAACATTGAGGGACTGCTGATCTTCTAAGGCAGCTGGAGTCTGTGAGCTTCTCACCCAAAACCACATCTACCATGGCTGACCACAGCTACTGTGACTGCCTTTGCAGGCTCTTGGTGCCACTCTTTAACATGGGGCATAGCAGGACTTGGGGAACCCTCAGCAGCCCTGACAGTTCATAGTGGTTATCAGCTATTTCTACCTGGCTGCTACATAACATGGATTTCAACCTCTCAAGTTGTGTGCAGACAAGCCAATAATGGTGCTCCTGGGCATGTGGTGGTCAGATCTTGTCCTGCTGTCAGTTTAGGGTCAGGACTGCCCCCAGACCTGTAACAGATGCTCTCTGTTGACCCCTCTCCCCACCCTCAAAGAGAAAGAGAAAAGGAACAAGGGAGAGAGACTTATCAATTAGAAAAGTAAAACAGCTTTAATACTACTACTAATAATAGTAATAAAACAGAATATATATGTACAAAACCAGTATCAAACAGCCAGGCTCCCCACAACTGCCCCATGGTTGTCCCACTGGGTTTAGTTTACCTCCTGTGCCAACTATTCAGTGTTAGCCCTGATCCCTGTGCAGGCTGACCAGCCCCTAGCAGGACCTTGTCTAGCACCTCACATTCTGGAGAGCAGCAGCAGAGGTTCTTGTCAGCTTCCTGCCAGCACTGCTGGGGCCTCAGCTCTGGGAGGGCTGTGTGCTCCAGCAGGACCTCTTGCTCACAAACCACCCCCTGGTCTGCCCAGCCTCCTCCAAGGAGACTGAGATCACTCTGGGTGCTTGCAGGCTCAATCCCTTCTGGCTGGAAGGCGACCACAACTGTTAAGCTAGCAGTGCACATAAGAAGTTCAGCTGGGCATTGAGCACACTTTCCTTTTGGATCAAGCAAAGCTTATATAAAGAACAATATGACTTCTATCATAACTAATACCAAGTACAGGATTTAAAGCAAACCCTGGATACATCATATGAATGATGTTCAGTTTCAGCCTCCACTTCTGGCAGTTCCTTCCTTGCCAAGGTGGTCCTCAGGCTTGCAATTTGTCTGCTCTCCAGTTTCTTGGCTGCCTTTTTTTATGCTGCCATGTTGTCTGAACACCTCATCCCAGAGAGGCCTCTCAGTTCCCAGGCAGTCACCAGCAGTCCCTCAGTCTGGAGCAAAAGCCTGCTTCTGAGAACAGGCAAAGGAAAGGACACCACCTTTGCTCTTCCCCTGGAGCCCCAGTGACACACGCAGCCAGCGCTGCGGCGGGCACCACCGGTGTCCCCAGGCTGACCTGCCCCACCAACGTGGGACATCCTCCTGAGGTCCACAACCCACCGTGCAGAACTAGCACCTACACTCCATTAGCTGTCCATCTGCAACAGCAGCTGGTGAGACTTCCCTTGTCATATGGGATCTTCTTGTTGCATTACCTATGAGAACAGAGCTAATCCATCTGAAAAAGCTGGTTTAATAGTTAATTTTGGGTAAAATAGATAGAGATATTATTTAATTTAATCCCTTAAAGCTTGTTTTGGTTTTTACCTTGGCAGTTGCTTTTACCACACACCATACTGGGTTATCCCAGGTAGGTACCATTGCTGTTGTGTCAAGTAGTCTGAAGTTTGCCACCCTTTTAACTTGTGCAGAACTCAAACCCACTGCAATTTTCACAGAATGAACTGCAGAATACTTGAGACTGGAAGGGAACTCTTGATATTATCTGGTCCAACCCCCTGCTCAAGGTTGCCCAGGACTGTCTCTGGATAGTTTTTGAGTATGTCCAAGCATGAAGACTTGGCAATCATAAGGCAGGCACAACCCTTGTGCATACAGGTCACACTCAGGATGTGTTCTAGAACAGTTCATGCTTCATGTACCAATTTCCCATCTCTTTTCCCATCTTACAGGATTAATACGGATACTGTCCAGCAGGGTTTGTGGATACTTGAGCATAACCAAGAAGTACAATCACACCATCCACAAAGGCCAAAACCACATCTGTACCATCCGAACAGTTAAAGAGCATAAGAGGTGATACACTGCACACCACTATTATTACACTGGTTACAAAGGTACCTTTTGTATCCTGTGCAACTTCTGTGGCTGACCCACACTGGGATCCAGAGCATCTCATCTATTAGCTCTGTCTGTCCAGTCCATGCTCTCACAGATGAAGCCAGTTAATTCTGGAAGGACTATTAACAAATGCTCACTGGGAAACCAAACATATGATGTCATCCCCATTGTCTCCAGGTCTCATATTAGAATTCCTTTGACATCTTTGCTGGAGGAGATAAAATTATTAACAGCAGTGGTGTTACACATCCAAACTACCACTCTTGCACCTGGCAGCCAGAACACACTGAACAGGGCCTGCAATGTTTTAGCAACATTCCTGATGCTGTCTCAACACAACAATGAGGACCTTGAAGAAGGTTCTTGGTGACTCTCCATGGCCCACATCTGTGATTGATCCTGCAGCCACATTTGATCCTGAAGACCAGTCTTACTTACACATTAGTTAGAAAACATTCTCTTTGATTTCCTGGCAGCCGGCCCCACCCACCCATAAAATCCCCACTTCTTTGTTTCCAATTAGTTCTACATTTCACAACCCATGAGACAATCACTCCTGAGTTTTCTCTGGACCTTCCCCTTTGTGCCTGGGGTGCACAAGTTTCCCAGTTGGGGTTTATTTCCACATGGCTTTATACTGGCATGCTGCTCCTCAGCAGTGCAGCACCAGAGAGCGGCACAGGGCTGTTCTCTCTACTGATTGAGCCTGCTGAAAGAGACCTTTAAAAAGATCTAGTCCACCCCCCAAGGCTGCAAAGGGTTTCACTATCCACATAATCCACGCTCATAGATTTCCACAGAGATTGTGAAAATAGGATTTTGAATCTCAATATATTCAGCCTTTGTTGCACCCCCTGAGCCTCCTCATGACCCCTCTGTGTTTCAGTACTGTAGCGGTACTGGGACATGAACAGGGGGTCTCTTCATTTACTACCCCTGTTTCTGTTCTACCAGCACTTCACTGACTTGGGGACTCCTGCAGTCACTTCACTTTGAGGCAGCAGCACAACAGTTTTACTCTGGACACATCTACCTTGAAATAAGACAGCAAATTAATTGCTAAAATGTTTGTCCCCCCACACCTTCTACCACAATTATCCTCCCATTCAATTTATCCTCCTATACCTACAACTGGGCTTCTACTTCTATTCCCCTTTTTCCCCTTCCCCCTCCCAAGAGCCAGATGGCTTCAGCTGGGAGCTGAGGACCCTGATAGTCTAATAATCTTCTCCGATTCCATAACAATTAAGAAACTAACTTCCCACCCCCCCTTCAAGCGCCATCATCCCTCCGTACAGCCCCACCCCCTGTACACCAGGTCAGTGCAGTTGGGGTTAATCGCAGACATCAGGTGCTGGGACTCCTAATCTTTAAGATCCCCCGAGGATGGGTACAGCTTTCTTTTTGGGATAGGGGGAGGAGGCGATGAACTCATCGGCTTCAGTTTGTCCCAAATCTCTTCCTGCTTCATCCCCTTCTCCTGAAGGATTTTCTTCATCTTGGTGAGTAAAACTCCTGTGGGCTGACTATCTAGCTCTCCTTCATTCACCCCCTGGCTTATTAGATATCTCCAAATTGCCCCTCTAGGAATGTACTTCCTCCCCTTAGCCCCTACCCTGTCCTTCTTGGCCGCCCCCTTTCCCTCGGCTCCCATCAGGGCCCCCACGCTCTCCAAGGTAGCCATACACTCACCGAGGGGGCGGCCGATTAACGTAGAGCCCAGGCTGATGAGGAGCCCTTTGTGCAGCTCGGGAGCGCGACAGGCCAGCACCCCCACGTCCCCCTGCTCCACAGTCGCACCAAAGACGTCCAAGTCGGGGGCCACCGGTTTCTCCCTTTGCTTTAACACCCGGAGTAAGACGTTCCCACAGAGGTAGGCTGACGCCTCCTGGATATCCCTCCAGGGCGCCCCCTCCGTGTTATCCTTGAGGGGCTCGTACTCACCCAGATTCCTGATCACCAGCCTCAATATCTCGCCCCCCGAGACCTCC
>NW_008609521.1:0-1372 GCF_000691845.1 Merops nubicus
TGGGCTGCGGCGCCGAGCGAGGGGGTGCCGTGCTGCCTGCGCCCGCAGCCCCCTCCGCTGAGGGAGGATGAGCTTTCCAGGCAGCTGCCTGGCTCCTTGAGCGCCGGCAGCAGCGCGGGAGTGCGTTGCCAAGGCGATGGGGACCATCTTACTCATCCTCCTTGCTATTGTTCTCCTGCCAGCCTCGAGGTGCCCGGGTGGGGAGAGGAGGAGGAGGAGGCAGCCGGCCTGGGATGAAGGCTGCCTGCGGGGAGGGGAACATGCTCCCTGCACCCCCCCCGGCCAGCCCCAATGGGAATGGGGACGTGCTGGGTGCCAGGACACCGATGGGGATAGGGAGAATGGCTGGGGGGGCAAGCAGATGCTGGCAGGATGTGACCCCACAATCCCCCACCCTGGGGCACGGTCCTGACCAGTGGATGGGGGAACATTTCTGTCTCCTCCTCTGCCAGGACCCGATCCTGCCCACAGTGTCCTTTCTCTCCCCCCAGGGTCTGTGCCCAGGCTTGAATCCAATCCCACACAGGGCAGGCCGGGATGTATCCCATACCTGTGCCCCACACCGTGCTTCCCCCACTGCAGGTGGGCAAGTGGGCCCAGTCAGTGTTGTGGGACTGGGACCAGAACACCAGACCATGGGTGAAGACAAACACAGTGATGCAGGCTGCAATGCACCTTCACCTCATCCACCCGTTGGAGTGCCCAGTGGTGGCAGGGGGGTGCCACACTCTGACCCGGGGGAATAAAGCAATGCTTTTTATTTTATTTCCATAGCCTGCCTCCCTATTTTTAGCCTTTGGGGTTTTGTTCCAGCCCGGCTGTTTACTGAAAGAAGCATTTCCATCCTCCCTTGTCTCCAAGCAACCAGGTGTGTCAGCTCCCATCCTGCTGGCCTCACCCTATAGATCTATAGGGCCAGGATGTCTGTGCTAACATTAACCCCAAGGTGGGGTTCCCTCATCTTGGGGTTATTAACACCATCATGCCCCGCCGACCATTATAGACCTATAGCTCTTGCCCCGGTGCTGACATCTCCAGGGCAGGGAGGGCATTGTGACCCTATAGAGTGACAGGGGACACGCGAGGCCTTTTTGGGGTGGTTGCTGGACGGTTTTTTGCGGGATGCAGGGATGCTGGCGAGGCGAGCAGGCCGCCTTCCCCCCCGCAGCGCGAGCGGGAGTGCGTGGGAAGGAGTTAGACAAAGCCCGAGCCCGGGAGCAGAGGCAAGCGCTGCCGGGAGGGAGACGGGGACGTTCTCCCCTCCCCATCCTTCCCCACCCCTGAGCGAGGGTTACGCGGGAGCCCACCTCCGTCCCCGCCGCGGTGGCACGGTGTCCCCGTCCCTCGGGCCGGTTGGGGTGCAGCCCCCCCG
>NW_008609521.1:1762-1962 GCF_000691845.1 Merops nubicus
CCCTAACGGGCCCCGTGCTAAGGCGCAGGGACCCCGCGATCGGGCCGGTGCCGGCCACGTGCCCTGCTGTGCCCAGGAGCACCGGAGGAAGGGGGGCCAGGGGTGACCGCTCCCGGGGGACACGCCATGGTGATGCTGGGGGGCTGTGGAGTGATGGGGGACTCCCAGGGCCGGCCGGTGGAGTGACAGCGACCCAGCGA
>NW_008609522.1:0-2875 GCF_000691845.1 Merops nubicus
TCGCAAGCGGCCCCTCCGGGTGGGAAATACCGAAATCTTGGTTCAGGCGGACACTGGTGCAAAAGAGCATGCTGCAACACCCACGGGTTCATGTTCACCACTGGGACCTGATGACCTGCCGCATTTGCCACGCTGGCGGCACCAGGAATGTTTGCCATGTGGTGCCAGTTGGTGCTGGGCACATCATGGCTCCCGCCCCTGGGGCGGGGGGCTGCGTTAACCCGGTTTCCATGTAATTCACAAAGAACCTCTCTGCCTCCTCTCTTCTGGTTTTGTGAGGAGCAACAGCATCAAAGGGCACAGGAGGGAAGAGTGGCACAAGACCCCTGGCCTTCACTAAGCCTCGAGAGAGGTCTTCATCTTCCCCTCCCAGAGGTGTCCTAGGAAAGCAGTAAACCCTGAGCCTGACCAGCTCAGCAAACCTCATCAACTGGTGGTTTCCTGAGCTGAGCCGGGGGGGTCCTGCCCTTGACCCCAGCCCATCACTGCAAAGTGTTGGGCTGTACAGTCCAACATCACGAAAACGGTGTGGAGGCAGTGATAAAACCACTCGAAACTGCAAGGATGAGGAGAAGAGCATACCGTGCTCCCGACTCCTTCCCCAGCCCCTGCACTCTGCCCCAGCATGAGTCCCCTCCTTGCCTCGCCAGCACAGTGTGGGGCCTGGCTGCCTCCACAAGGCTTCCAGTTTTAGAGTTTCCCATTTTTTTGTGTGAAGACCCTGTGAAAGGTCTCTGTCTATTTTGTTTTGCATTTTTATACCACCAGAAATAAAGGCATGGTCTGGAACTGGCCACGCCAGCAGCTGAGCGGTGCCTGCTGAGCGTCAGCAGTGGGGTGGTGGGGAGTGGGTGTGGGCACCACTGGAGCATGGAGGAGTGGGGGGATGGTGCCCACCAGCACAGTGCACACAGCATCCCAATCTGGCAGGACCGTGGCCTGGCTGGCACAAGGCTGGCACAGGGCTGGTGTGGTTCAGGTGCCAAGGGCACTGCCTCGTTTGTGCCTCCTCTTTCACTGTGTTGTTCAAGTGGTGAACAGGTAACAGCCAGTAACCGGTGGGGTCTTTGTGCAGATCTCCTTTTCTCTCTCAAACATCTGCCCCTGCACCCTCCAAGGACCCCAGATGTCCTGCACAGACCCTGGGGCTCTCCTTGCACCGCAGGGCCCCGGCGTGCAGCCTGTGGCAATGAGATGGGGGTGGCCATTGGAGTAACGAGCACCAGCCAGCAGAAGCGTGTCTTATAAAACCGCAGGGACACAGGCTGGAGATAGATCTGGGGCCAGAGCAACTGCAGGTCGGTGCTTGCAGCCGTTTCCTGGCAAGAGTCCTTTGACTCTAATAAGTTTAATGATGTGGGGGAAGCAGGAGCGTTTTTAGCCCTGTAGCTCCATTTACAAAGGTTTCAGCTGAAATGTCACAGCCGTGCATCCACACCACAGGAAACTTTGGAGGATGCTCAAGTGCTGCTAGGAGAAGGAGAGAGAGGTGGAGCTGATCTGAAACATGTATGCTGCCCTGTGGATCCTGACACCCAGCAACGTCTGCTCTACAGAAATAGGATAATTTCCCCAGCCTTGCAGCAAACTGTCTCCTGCCGGTTTGTCTCAGCGCAGTGCCCATCGCCGCAGCTGAGAGCAGCCAGGACTTTGCATCTCTGCAGGTTCCTGAGGGGCGGGTGCCCTCCTGCAGCTGGGAGCAGCTCGGCCCCACGCAGGGCACCTGCCCGTGCCGGGGAGCAGCTCCTGCCATCTCTCTCCTGGCACAGGAGCTCCTGCGGTCCCGCTGCAGCCAGCAGCAGGAACCAGAGCAGCTTCCTGGAGACGCTTTGGAGGCAGAGTTTGATCCTGATATTTGTTGCCAGTTAGGGGAATGCGCTCAGGAAAAAAAAAAAAGAGAGAGAGAGAGGAATGGAAAGTGTGTCACGCCATCACACAGCTCTCCCCTCGCCGTGTGCCGGGAGAAATGGCCGTACACAGGCAGCTCCTTCCATAATTTACAGCTACTATAATAGAGATGACATATTGAAAGCTATCTTCTATAATTACACTGAAATACATTTTTTGCTGTAGGCAAAAGTACTGTAAGGGTCCCAGGCCTCCTGGAGCAGCTGGGAACCTGCTTCTTGAGTTCACAGATGTCTTCTGAATTCACCCCAAATTGGGGTGAAATGTGGCTGCTTGGAAGATGCCACCAGCCCCATGGAACACTGGCTGGCACTGTGCCCCTGCAGACTGTTTTGGGCCATTTCTTCTCTTTCTTTTGCTCATCTGAGGAGTCTTGATGAAGCATTAAGGTGAGCAGGAGCATCCCCGCTCCTGCAGGGTTTCTTAGCAGGTTAACAAGGCCATCACTTATAACCTGGCATTATTAATAATGTCTAGGGCACCAAGCAGAGGCCTGAAAAATAGTGGTGAAAAAGGGATCCAGTAGCTCGGACACAATAAATAAACAAGAGAAAACAAGATGAAGCATCAGGGTCTTCTGAGCTTACTTCCACCCTGCTGCACTGAAGTATCTCTGCAGATGGGAGGTGCTGGTGAAGATAAATTAAACCCAGGCTTTCTAAGTAGCTGTAACCAAACGAAGTCTCATCAAGCAATTCAAGTAAATTCAGAGAAAGATTTTTGCTTCTTGAAAGCAGGAAACTCACATTAGCATTGAAACATCTGACATTTGATGCTACATTTGTGTATAAATATTTCTCAGAGAAAAGATACATCTGAAAATATTTTTAATGCAAGAGTTGCCATTTGTATTGCACTTCAAGTGTGGATTCCCTGGATCTGCAAGCAAGGGGGCTCGTGGCAAGCAGTGTGCCTGGAATGTGCTTTCAGCACCAAACGGGTTGAGTCTGTGTCTGGGGCAGCCGGA
>NW_008609523.1:0-1355 GCF_000691845.1 Merops nubicus
TGCCATAGCACCTGTGTGTTTCAAATAACTTTTCCTCTGCTGTCTTACTCAAACCCATGTACTGCCATTGTTACTTTTGGAAATGGCCAGAATAGCAAGCTTCTGCTGGAATCTGATCCTGGTAGTCCTGATCTTGTCAGTGTCTTTCAGATGTTTTGACATCAGGTCTTGATTTGTGCAGCTGGCAGAGGAGAAGTTAGTCCATAGGTCTGAATACTTCACAGAAGTGTTTTGTGCTTGTCCAACAGAGCTCTTCTTTTTCTTCCTCTCGTCTAAATTCCTGATTGGCAGTTTTGAAGGTTCTGTTCCAGTTAGTTGGTTACAAAAGCTTTGCCTCATACCTTAGTGACAGTTCTGCATCCTGAGGTGCTAAATAATACGAAACTCAAATATGGGCGAATTAGTCACAGAGGTGTCTATGAAAGAAGTCTCAAGGGTAACTTTGGGACAGGAGGCATGACACAGTCTCAGGATTGAAGTCTCAGAAACCAGGATGTTGGAGTTAAGACGGGTTCTCGTGTGTGTGAGTCCCAAGCATGAGAGGTGTGGATTTCCACCCTGTATCCTTCAGGTGCTGCATGGTCAGGAAATTATTCTCGTATTTGTAAACTTAGGTCTCAACTTGAACACTTGACATTTCATCAGATCTGATAAAAAATGGAATTGCCTAATTTTTCTGTGTATTTAATGCTTTGTTTTTTGTTTGTTGTCATTGCTGTTTGTTGTCTGCAGACGTGGGTTGGCAATAAACGAAGGAAGATGAGCAGCAAGAGTGCTGTGGAGTCTGGAGGCACTCCCCCCGGCACTGTCCC
Source organism: Merops nubicus (assembly GCF_000691845.1). NCBI lineage: Eukaryota > Metazoa > Chordata > Aves > Coraciiformes > Meropidae > Merops > Merops nubicus. The sequence continues at coordinate 813 of NW_008609523.1, forward strand.
TGCCACTCCCTCAGAGCCTCCCCGGGCCACGTCCCCTGCCACTCCCTTAGCGCCTCCGGAAGCAGCAGTCAGGAACGTGGTAAATATCGCTCGATCCCAAAGCCAGCAATCTTCCTGGACCTCTTCTAACAACGATGTCATAGTCACTGGTATATACAGTCCTGCTAGTTCATCGGGCAGGCAAGGATCTGCCAGACAGACAAACGCTTCGGTGGCAGACATCCATAAAGCCTCCATCCCACGGCTGCCGGGGAAGAGCGACGCCGAGTTCCAGCAGCAGCACATCCCCATAGGGCGACAGGTGCCCCACTGCAAAAATGCCTCCCTCTTGGTGGGGGAGAAGACTATCATTTTATCTCGGCAAACCAGCGTGCTCAATTCTGCCAACTCCATCTACAGCCACACTAAGAAAAGCTACGGCGGTTCGTCGGTGCAGACGGCGGAGCTGGTGCTGCCTCAGAAGCCCATGATATGCCACAGGCCCTGCAAAGCCGAGCCCGTGGGGTGCCAACGGCTGCCGAGGCCGGAGCACGCGGCTCACGC
>NW_008609524.1:0-249 GCF_000691845.1 Merops nubicus
GGGCCGGGCAGTCTGCACACTCCCAGTGCCTCAGCTGGTGGGGAAAGGAGGAGGGAACCGGCGGCCGGGAAATTGGGATAAGAAGGGGGCTGCGTCCCCCGGCCAAACTGAGAGACCCCCGCGGGATCTGCCCCTGGACTCTCCCTTTATTCAAATAAAGAATATTTTACAGGACTCCTCTGTCTCCTATTGGAACATCGACCTCTGGCAACGGCATTTTCCACACAATGTACAAGTAGGAAAAGGGAC
>NW_008609524.1:361-602 GCF_000691845.1 Merops nubicus
AGGTTCCCAACACGGATGGATCTAATTTCTCTGCCCTTCCTCTGGCCGCTGACAAATCGCCAAAGGGCGGCTGATCTCGGAGCAGGGGAGGGGGTTTGGGGGTGTGTGCGGGGTCTCCCCGTGCTCAGCGCCTGTAAGGAGCTGCCCCTTCAGAGCGATTTGTGGGTGCTTCACCTGATCTCTCCCTCGCGTCCTTCTCCTAGAGGCACGCGAAGCCCCGCGGCACAATCGCCTCGAGGGG
>NW_008609525.1:0-1200 GCF_000691845.1 Merops nubicus
TTGCCCCAGGGGAGGTTTCAGTTGCCCCTGAGGAACAATTTCTTGCCCTGGAGGGCTGTGGAGGCCTGTGCCAGGCTGCCCAGGGCAGTGGTGGAGTCCCCACCCCTGGAGGGGTTTCCAAGCCGTGGAGATGTGGGGTGAGGGACACGGGGCAGTGGGGACCTGGCAGTAGACCTGATGCTCTGAAAGGTCTCCGTGGTGGTGGGGACCCCCAAGGTGGCCTCCTCCCCTGGCACGTACCCACGGGGCCATCGTGTGAGACAGTGTGCATGCTGAAGGACAGCTCCTGGCCCGGGTCACGCAGCAGCTCCTTGCGCTTGGAGAAGGCCTTGGCAATCATCTTGCTCTTCTTGATCCTCTTGGGCTGGTCGTCGCTCTGCCCCGTCAGCCTGGGGACAAGGCAGGTCAGGGAAGGGACAGAGGGTGGCCCAGGCCCCAGGGACACACAAAGGCATTTCAGCTGGGGGGCACATCTCCCTCCCCTCCTCTGGACAGGGACACCAAGGGTGGGGGACTGTGCTGGATGAGTCCCCTGGGGTTGGATGTCCCACAACAGGACGATGAGACACCTGCAGAGTGGGAGAGGCCACCCCATTCCTGTCTTCTGTGAGCTCACCACTCATTGAGCTGATGGACAAGGGTCTGGAGGTGATCTCCAGCATCTCAGGACATTGGGTGGAGCAGGAGGGGCCACACAGAGAGGGGGGTGACCTCCTCAGTGTCCCACCTGCACCAGGTACGCTTCCAGATGAGCAGAGTGGCCTTGGTCCAGACCCAGGTGCTCATGGAGACACCAGTACCAAACATGGCAAAGAGGTTGATCTTCTCCACCAGCAGGCTCGGCCGGTTCTTGATCTCACAGTCTGGGATGGGCTTGTTGGTCTGTGTGGCAATGGTCACGTTGGCCTCACACCTGTGGGGACAGACATGGGGTGGTGGCCCTAAGGAGGGGGACACCCAGCGCCACCATCCAGCTCTGCAGGGTGGAGATGGGGTGGCAATGCTGGTGGGGGACGTGGGGATCTCCACCCTGCGACGTGCTGGGAGCTGCTCGGGTGCCACCAGTGTCCTGCTCTCTGTCCCTGTCCCACTCAGATGCCACCAGTGTCCTGTCTCTGTTCCTGTCCCACTCAGATGCCACCAGTGTCCTGTCTCTGTTCCTGTCCCACTCGGATGCCACCAGTGTCCTGTCTCTGTCCC
>NW_008609525.1:2169-3914 GCF_000691845.1 Merops nubicus
CGGGCGCCCCCATTGCCCTGTCTCTGTCCCTGTCCCTCTCAGATGCCACCAGTGTCCCACTCCCTGTCCCACTCACAGGACGTATTCCCGGAAGCTTCGCTCCCACTCTGCCTGGTTGAAGAAGTCATAGAAGTGGCAGCCAAAAGTGATGAAGACGAAGCCAAAGGCCAAAAAGCCAAAGATGCCTGGAAGAGAAACGGGACATCCTTCATTCAGCCAGACCCCAGAGACACCAGGACAAAAATGCTGCACCAGGGCCATGCCACGGCTTCGTCCCCCACTGCAGCCACCCGGGGGAAGGTGGGATGGAGCTGGGGGGGACAAAAGCTCCCCAAATCCCACCCAAATTCCCCTGGCAACCACGGCGCCCCGCTCACCCAGGCGCAGCATGGTCTCGTTGATCTTGCTGGCTGCCTTCTCACTCAGCAGCCCGGGGTGGTTGCTCTTGATGGAGAAGAGTGTCATGACCCCTGGGGGGGAGAGAGGAGGGGGTCATAGAATCATAGAATCATAGGGGTTGGAAGGGACCTCGAAAGATCATCCAGTCCAACCCCCCTGCCAGAGCAGGGTCACCTAGAGTACATCACACAGGAAGGCGTCCAGGCGGGTTTTGAATGACTCCAGGGCAGGAGACTCCACAACCTCTCTGGGCAGCCTGTTCCAGTGCTCCGGCACCCTCACAGGAAAAAAGTTTTTCCTGATATTCACCTTGAACCTCCTATGCTCCAATTTGCACCCATTACCCCTTGTCCTATCACAGGTCATCACTGAAAAAAGCTTAATCCCATCTTCCTGACACTCACCCCTTACATATTTGTAAACATATGATGAGGTCACCCCTCAGTCTCCTTTTCTCCAGGCTAAAGAGACCCCGCTCCCTCAGCCTTTCCTCATAAGGGAGATGCTCCACTCCCCTCATCATCTTTGTAGCCCTACGCTGGACTCTCTCCAGCAGCTCCCTGTCCTTCCTGAACTGAGGGGCCCAGAACTGGACACAATACTCCAGATGTGGCCTCACCAATGCAGAATAGAGGGGGGGGAGAACCTCTCTTGACCGACTAACCACACCCTTTCTAATGCACCCCAGGATGCCATTGGCCTTCTTGGCTACCAGGGCACACTGCTGGCTCATGGTCATCCTGCTGTCTGCCAGGACCCCCAGGTCCCTTTCCCCTACACTGCTCTCCAGCAGGTCAGGGGGAGGGACACGCCCACGGTGTCCCCATCCCCACACCAGGCCCAGCCCACACCTACCCCTGATGAGGAAGTAGCCCCCGACGATGAGGACGAGCCCGATGGGCGCCAGGACGAAGCCGGCCCGGTAGCGGTAGTTCTTGTAGCCCACGAAGCAGATGCCACTGACAGAGTCACCATCCACCTGGAGGAGATGGGGACAAGGGCAGGGGGGGACAGTTGGCTGCAGCCCCCCCCCTCTCCCCACCCTCCTCTCCCCGGGACGTGGGGTCAGGGCACCGATACCTGCGCCACGGCCAGGATGGCCACGGTGAGGACGAAGGGGATGGACCAGGTGATGAGGTGGAAGTAGGAGGTCTTGCCCAGCAGTGGCTGGTAGGTGGTGCCCAGTGCCTTGAAGGAGGTGTGCCAGGCGTAGGTCAGCATGACAAACCAGATGACACCCGACATCAGGGAGTAGTAAACGATGACGAAGATGATGACACAGGAGAGAGTCTCGTTGGAGCTGCAGGGGCAGGAGACACAGGAGCATCACCAACCCCCCCCCCCCC
>NW_008609526.1:0-766 GCF_000691845.1 Merops nubicus
CCTTGCTGAACCACATGAGGTTGGCTTCATGTAATAAGGCCTTGGTCACTTTTCTGGCCTTGTTAGATCAGCAAGGGAACGCTGCTGGCCACTCTGAAAAAGTGTCTGTTAAGACCAAAATATACCAGAACCCCCTTTTCTTGGAAGTTCTGAAAAATCCATCTGCCATTGCTGTCCTGGATAATTGGCTTTCCCTGGCTGTCCTAACGGAGCCTTTGGGGCTGTTTGGGGATTATTTTGCACACAGATTTCACAGGGCTGTGTCACCTGTTTGACAGCAGTGTGTAGCTCCCAAGCAGCAATGCACTGACTCAAACGTTTGTATAAAGCCTCCGCTCCCCAGTGGGTTTCTCCATGTCCTGCCATGACCAGAGCCCAGAATAATGCAAAGAGCACTATTATTTTGCCCTGTGGAGTTTTAGCCCCTTCACCCATATTTATCTTCCCTCCTAAATCTTCAATTAGTTTTTGAACCTCTTTTGAGTATCTGGGTTCACAGTCAATCTGCTCAGTTTACATTTAACTGTTTGGTGGGTAACCCTGGCTGAGCAAGTGATGCCCACCCAGCCACTCTGACACCCTGCCACTCTGCCACCCTCCCCCTTTCCTCTCCTTCCTTCACAGAGCAAATTGGGAAAGGAAAATAAGACAGAGACAGAAGCCTTGTGGGTAATAACAAGGGCAGTTTAATTAGAGAATGTGAGTGGAAGCAAAAAGAAAAAAACCCAAAGACTTATTTTCTCCTTCCCATCCCCAGGTGATGTCT
>NW_008609527.1:0-456 GCF_000691845.1 Merops nubicus
CCCCAGCTCCCTCAGCTGCTCCTCCTTAGGAGACCCGTGGCTCAGAAGATGAGGCTGGCTATCTCCTTTCCCCTTGGTCTGTGCTTATCTGACCCTCATCCCCCACCACTGTACAGTCTGTCTCCCTTTGACTGTAGCTGCAGCCCAGATATGCTCCAGTTGTCCACTTCTACACGTGGTCAGATGAATCCTACTCCTGCTGTCCCACCTCCAGCCTGCCAGAGGAATGACAGTCAGGATTGAGACTCCTGACCCACCTGGACCATCCCTGGAAGCTGCTCAGCCAGCCCCCAGCACAGGACTGCTGCACAGGGAGCTCAGGATGCTTCCTGGTGACCCAAAGGCACATTTGGGAGGAGACATGTCCTGGAGGTCAGTGCAGGGAGCTTGTGGCAGCATCTCTGCTGAGATCCAGATCTTCCCACCATTGCTGTGCTTTCTCCTGGCATTGTGGGA
>NW_008609528.1:0-1111 GCF_000691845.1 Merops nubicus
GGCACCCCTGACGTCGATCTTTGCACATGAGGCACCACTGTGGCACCCCTGACACCGATCTTTGCACATGAGGCACCGCCGTGGCACCCCTGGCACCGATTTTTGCACATGAGGCACCACCGTGGCACCCCTGACGTTGATCTTTGCACACGAGGCACCACCGTGGCACCCCTGACTCCAACCCCAGCACGTGGCACCCCCGCAGCACCCCTGATGTTGACCCCAGCACACGGGGACCACCGTGGCACCCCTGACTCTAACCCCAGCACACATGGCACCACCATGGCACTCCTGACCCCAACCCTGGCACACAGGGCACAACCGTGGCACCAGCACGGGGCCAGTGATGGGTGGTGGTGGCTGTGGGGCCTTTCCTGATTTTCTAGCAGTGATTAATAAAGAGACATGTGGGGAACGAGTGTGGGTGTCCGTGGGCACACGTGTTCATGGGCACACGTCCGTGGGCACACGTGAGTGTGAGTTCGTGTCCGTGCACGTTTGCACATGCGTGTGCCTGTGCTTGTCACTGTGTCCGTCCTGTGTGCTGCTCACACCCACCAGCCCCTGCCCCGGGGCTGTCCTGGGGCTGTCACAGGGACACCCAGGGGGACACCATGGGGACAGGGACACCCTGGGGACAGGGACACTTTGCGGGACAAGGGCGTCTTGGAGGACAGGGCACAACGTGGGGACAGGGGAGGACCTGGGGACAGGGGACAGCTTAGGGGACAGGGACCTTTGGGACAAGGACATCTCAGGGTACAGGGGACAACATGGAGACAGGGGACACTCTGGGCATGGGGGACACCTTGAGGGACAGGAGCCACCCTGGGACGCCTTGGGAGACAAGGACATGTTGGGGGACAGGGGACAACTTGGGGACATCTTTGGTACAGGGTCACCTCTGGGACGGGACACCTGAGGGGGCAGGAGGAACCCCGTTCTTGGGGGCCAGAGGGACCGGGGCCACCCGGGGTGACCCGGGAGTGGCGGCAGGGGGCACCTCGGGGACACCGCAGGGACGAGGGACCCCCTGCGCAGGACACGAAAGCGGGCGGGCCCTCACTAAAGATGGCGGCGGTTCCCTTTCCCAGAGCCCCGTGCCCTCACT
>NW_008609529.1:0-4626 GCF_000691845.1 Merops nubicus
AAAAAAAAAAAATATCTTATCCTAGAAATGAGAGAGACAAATTAAAGCTGAAGTATTACACCTATTTAACTGGCAAGACACAGAAGATGCTGAGCTAGTAATTCCTCTCTGCTGGAAAAGCTTTGGATTATCACTACAGGAAAGGAAAGTTCACCACATAGGGGAGTTGTTGTTTAAAGTAATTATTGCCAACAAACTGGCATGATTTGATGTCTTAGAGCACGTTGGATAAACAGCACCTTAGAAAATAGAGCTTCGCCTACACAGAACAGTTTGTGACACAAACCCCCTGTGTACCAATGCATTAATCTTTTCTTTCCCCACAGGGGAGAGACAGAAACAGTCGGCTTCCCACTGATACTAATAAAACAATTTTCATAATCTGAGTTTCTCTTCAAAACACCGATTTCACACAGTAATATTTCCTTCTACTTGTCTCTGTAGGAACTAGGAATCTACTACTGCTGAAATCCTCTGATATAGCTGTGTTAAGTATGACAAAAAGTATCTGCAAGAACCACTGGACAGATTACAGCAAGCAGGTGAAAAAAGAATCTAGTGGAATGTTTTCTCTCCGATCACATTTGATCCCTTGTTTTCTTCACTGAGGTCTTCACCAGCAAGCTCTGCTGAGCTTTCCTCAAAAGCAACAACCACCAAAGCTAAAAGAGTTCTTAAGCACTTTTTTTTACTACTCAAAGCCACAAGTTAAACCTATAAATATCTTCAGGGCCTTGGACCTGCAATCAAAGAGAGGCACTCAAGAACACCATATTCAACCAAGACCACTATGCCCTTTGGGTTAGCTGGAGTTTTTATATGTCGAGTCACAGCTATATATAGAAAAACTTGCTAATTTATTGTTCTTGAATAGTGTAATCTTACAAGGCTCTAAATATGTTTCTCATTAGAACTGACGTTTGAATTTCGGGGGGGAGTGGATGGTGTTGGTTTCCTGTTTTATTTTTATGGCCATTTTCATTTAGCTGTTTAGGTTGATTTTAGTGTTTGATGTACTTTGCATCGAAGCAGGACAGTATGTGTTGTATCTCAGATGTGATTTTCTTTTAACACCTTCTGAAATAAATTCACATATCCCCATTCACTGTTAATTCCAAATACAAACAAAAAACTTAATCAACGACAGGAGAGAACTCAAGAGAGACTAACTGGCTGCATTATGGAATAAGTGATGGCTCCGTAATACCCTGAATATAGAAGATGAGCTTTTTTTTTTTTTCCTCCTGGCAGACTTCATAAATTAACTTTTAGCATGACAGACAGAACAGAGGTTTTCAAATGATTAAAGACAAGAACAAATCACAACTCTTTCGCCCTCCTCCAGAAAGATTAATGTAAAGCACCTTGGGATTTATCTACATGAAAAGCTTCATATGAAATAATTATTGTAAAAATACTTGCCAGCATTTATCAAATGCTGTTCTTTGAAGAGCTGACATCTCTATTACAACCTCTCTCAGTTAGTATTCCATTCAGCACCAGTAAATGGCAAGTGTCAAGCAGTCACAATATACTCCCGGCTGATGCAACTAAAAAAGAAGCGAATGCAAATTCCAGCAGGATTCAGATGCAGTTTTAAAACACTTTCCTTCAAGCCTAGCTTTTTATTTGCTGACAGATGCTTTCACAGACTTGCTAACTTTTGAAGCCAGCAAACAGTAATCACCCTAGCAGAGGTTGCATCAGCAGAATAAGCACAGCAACAATGAATAAGGCTCCATGCTTTGAATGAGACTTGAGCACATTTGCCAGTATCAACAGGTACCGCGCCATTGTTTCGTGGAGATTCATCTGCTTGTGTAAGCTGCCCCAGTTCTCCCTGGCAAAAAGGAAAAGCTGCTTTCAAATTTCACCTACATCAGCACCAATGAGAAACACCACCACAAAAACAGAATTAGTTCCAGTTTATATCAAGATTACTGAGGTTGAAGTCCTTGAAATTTCAATTTTCCAGTCAGTGAAATGGAGACAGTAAATAATACTCGCCTAATATAGGAGGGAATTGGGTTGACACATAAACATTTGCATAGTATTTAAAGAGATCTAGCTTAAATAGTTCACATACTCTAATTCTGCCTCAAGTCCATCCTGTGCCTAACGCCAGTGATTTCAATTAACTTACACTAAAAGAGATTTGGTCAGCCTTATTTTTTTTCCTGCCTCGAGCACACTGTTTTCTGCTGCTGTGGCCAAATGCAACACAGATGGCTTCCTTGGCCTGCAGCCAGACAAACACAGGTCATCTTACCTGGCAGCAGCTCCCCGTGCCAGTGCACCGCTCAGCAGCCTGAGTATACCTTCATATGGGAAAAACAAGAAACCACATGGAACCCAAGCTGAATTTCATTTCCTTTCCCACTTGCCAGCCTCCAGAAGCAAAGACATTTTGCTTCAGGCTTTTGAATTAAAGATTCCCTTCTCCAGCTGCTCTGTGTTTGCACTGGACCCATTCTTTGGCTTGCAGCACACCTATAGAGCCAAGAGGTGTAGACACAAAGCACAGGAATGTGTCAAATTAGAAATGGGGAGAAAGATGCTTGCTGGTGAGACTTAAGTCAAAGCAGAGAAAAACATTAGGCTGTGTTTTCCCTTGTCAAAATGTATCAGCACTATCAATGGAAGGCAGAAAGGAATGGGAATCCAGAAATATGCATTCAGAAATTTAAGGGGGAAAAAAAAAAATCCCTATGTGACTTTGTTTACAACACAAAACCATGTTCAAAATGTAATGTTCTTTGTAAGAACTGTAGTCTTGAACACAGCCTCTGGCTGCTACTGAAATCCCCCAACAATGCCCCAGTTTACCACTTCAAAATTCTCTATATGCTTTATCTCTACCTGCATTTCTATGCATTACCAAAACTTTTCAGTCTTGGTGTTACTAACTGCCTATGCTCTGCTTGTGCTTGAATGAAATCCCAGCTCTGCATAACCCTCTTGTCTGACCAGCTCTGGTATGTACAGGACTCACAATACAGAAAAAGTCAGATGGGTAACAACTATCAACTACCTTTTAAAAGAAAGATAAGAAGAGCAAGAGGCAACATTCTCTCTTCTAGTGTACAGCTTCCTAACCTTTAGGAGAAAAACCAAGGGTAATGCCTAGGGAACATCCCTCAAAAACATAGTTACAGGCTATTCCTCTACTGGTTTGGAGATATATATATATATATATCATTATCTATAAAACGATTAAGAGTTGAGAGGTTTGCTGATGCTACACTAAAAGGGAACAGGCAATAGAAGTATAATATCTGTATCTTCAATACATTGCCAGTTGAAGCTAGTAGCCATGTTTAGTTTTAGCCCACCAAGTGGGGAAAAAAAAAAAAGCCTACAATATTTTATTCTAGTTTTATGAAGCAAATGACATGTGTTGGGGATTAAGGTCAACAAAAGAGAACTAGAACATCATCATTTTGAACACAGCATTGTGGAATTCAAGAGGACAAAGTAGACTTGAAATCAGTATTAATTTTTACAAGTTTTTCCCATTTTCTGCCAAAGCCAACAAAAAGACAATAGCAGATCTAAATAATATTTTGAACATAGCATTGTGGAATTCAAGAGGAAAAAGTAGACCTGAAATCAGTATTGATTTTTACAAGTATTTCCCATTTTCTGCCAAAGCTGACAAAAAGACAATAGCAGATCTAAATAAAAATAAGGTGAAGTCCACACTCCCAGTACAAAATAGTGACATGGATGATACCTGAAAGCAAATTACAAACCTTTTACCAAATTGCTAAGCAAAAGGGGCCACACAAGAAACAACCGCACAAAAGCTGGGACTGCAGTGCTGCTGGAAGCAGATGTGTTGAAAGGGAGACACATGGATTAGGGATGGAACTTTTCACTGAGACAAACATGCCAAAGACCAAGCTGCCTCTGCAGCTAGGCCTGGTGAACTTTGAAGTGGCACAATATTTGCTTCTGTGTTTAACACCTGGCTCTTAATAAATTGGGAAACTCAGTAAAATAAGCAATACATAATCAGCATAATTAACAACAGAATTATGACAAGCTCTAGCTGATTGGGAAGACATCCTTAGCTTCATGGAAGGCACCAATTCCTGAACCCTGAGAAGTGTCTCCATTTCCACCCATGTGGTCATAATTTACCCAAGGCCACCAAGCAGGGGAATTTTACCACAAAATGCTGCAAGGATTTATCTTAAGAGCAAGCTGAAGTCCCTCCAAACCCAAACAAAACAGTTCAATTTATCCCAGTCCTTTTTTCCTATGAAAATATTTTTATTTTTCCTATTCAAAGCAACAGCTTCAAAGAAAGGGCTGGACTCAGGGATACAAAGAAAATTTGCAGCTATACTGAGGGGTTTTGCCATAGGGTCGGTATCTTTTACACAAGGAGTTGAATTTTCTCATAGGTCAGCTCAGAAATCAGCCAGCGAATACCAAGTTAGGAGCAACCTCAATTACTCCACTGGTGTCTCCACAAATTCTTTGAAACAGCCAGTGTTTAACTCAATAATTTTAATAATGATGTTTAAATACCAATAATACATTTTAATAATGGTTTAATTCGATAAGGAAGAAGCTCTGGATGTCAGCCCGTGCCTACATTAACCTACGGTACTGACCGGG
>NW_008609530.1:0-8370 GCF_000691845.1 Merops nubicus
GGGGGGCGGCCGGCGTCCCTCACCAGCACCGGCAGGTAAAAGGTGTGCTGCTCCTGTTGTCTGAAGCCAGAGCGCCTTGTCAAAATCCACGCTGTATTGTCTAAGGGTGGGAAACAGACGGAGAGAAGAGCTTATAGGCAGGGGCAGGAAAAGGAAGGTTAAAAAAATCAGCTCTAGACCCACACCCATTTGTGCTCTCTCTCTCTCTTCCTTTTTTTTTTAAATCAGTTTGTCTCTAATCAGCATTTTGTCTCAGCTTCCCCTACTCCCGTATCTCCTCAGACTGTAGCTCTGAACCTACAAGGCAGAAACACCTTAGGAGTTGCCTTTACCCCTTCTGGCATAAAGCGCCTAAAGCAAACTCACAGCCTTCAGACTGAGCTGAAAGAACTTTCAGTAGGCAAGACAGAAACAAACCAGTTGAAGGCAGCTTGGTGTCCCTGTTTGTTCATGCTCAGCAGCTTCTCTAGACCTCCCTCTTAAGAACTGCCACTATTTTGAAGATGCTGGTGCATAACCCTTGTGGCCATGTTAAGGTACTCTTTATGTCTTTTGATACATGGCATGGCCATCTGCTTGAGGCAACAGGAAGACAAAGAAAAGAGCAGCAGCGTGTTGAAAATTTGCAACTAAACCTTTTTTTCATTGAAATACACGCAATTTCTTTGGCACTTTTTCCATTGAAAAAAGTCAGAATGCTTCATGTCATGATTGTCAGAATTATTCTGCTCTGATTTGACCATTCTGCTTCATTTAGTCTGACTGCTTGTTTTTTTATAAGAACTTAAATCAAAAGGAATCTAAGTGATGCTGCTGAAACAAAATTGTAAGAGAGTGACCTAACAGCCAGTTGTTGTTGGTCATTTCAAGAGAAATTCCAACCTTTGGTGCTTTTTCCTCCATATTCAGCATGTTTTTTTTAAATGTCAGAATTTCCCAGTGGCATTTGAATTCCTGTCTACCCCTCCCTCAGACTGCGCACCAAGTTTCCTCATCAGAAAGAAGCTGGATTCAGGAATTTGTTTTTCCCAGTTCTCATCTCACAATATCAAGGCAAAATCTTTGGAGATCCATGATAACTTTGTCAGTGCTGACTTTCAAGTGTTTCAAATGGCCTCAGAGACTTTTGGAAAGTGAAGGAAAATGTCTCCAATGTGATCTGAGCCACCATGGAGTTTAAAGGAACCTGCAGGAAAATGGTCTTTCTCACAAACATGCCTGCAAATCTTGGGCCAGGAAAGGTAAATGGGGAGCACAGATAGTTTTTGTCTTTGGCAGACCTACAAGACATGACCCTGTGCAGAGGTGCTGCGGGACTTCTGGGAGATGAGGTTCATAAAGTTTCTTTTACTACTTTGTTTTTCTCCTGTTCCCTTGGTTCAAAAGAGGTCACAGTCTGACCATCAGCATCTCCAGGTTGTTACCAATGTACATTTGCTATGCTTGGAAATGCAGGATGCCAATCAGCTTTTCCCAGGTGCATTGGTACGACGGGACTGCTACCTGGAAATGGAAAGAAACCTTCTGATCACAAGTGGACTGTGGAAAAACCCCAAAGTATCAACAAGGGATTATTCCATTTCCTTATTATTGCCCTGTCAATTCACTGTTAGAATTTGAATCTTGGGAGGTTTTCTTCAGCACTCAGACTCAGGTTGCTTGCAGATAAATTTTATTATCTGTTGTAGTCTGAAATGATTTGATGGCTTTTAGGGGTGAAATATGTAGTGTTATATACAGCCACCTATGGAATATATGCGAACTCAAGCTAGACTCACTAGACTTGCCTGCTAGACTTAAATTATGCTCCACGTTCCATACTTGTCCTGCAAATCTTATGGCATCTGACAGTACTGGTGCATGTAAGTACTGAGATATTGAGCTCTACAGTTCATGAGATTAGTTTGAATTTGTGACATTTTTAGAAGGAATCTCAGGACCTTTTCTTTCTTGCATGTCAACAAGGTTTCAAGCTTTTACTCAGAAAGTGTAAAATCCTGAAGTGTGCGTGCATGTCTGTATGAGAACATACAATGAAATTGTACTATCTCATTAAACCATGTGATCCAAGAACTGGACCTCTGAGAAAAAAACACAAGGTGCAAGATGAAATGCCCACGGTTGCTTAAAACTGATTATGTGTTAGTGTTTACTGATATCATCACCCTTTGATATACCATGCAGCTCTGAGTTTGTGCAGTGGGTGAGGACAGACGTAGATAATTCTCAGGAATATGTCCCAAAACCCAGCAGAGAGCAGCACCGCGTGCCTGCCATGGCTCCTGGGCAAGGGATGTGCTGCAGACAAGGGCCCTTGCCTCCTGCAAACCTTCCCCTCTCCTTTTCTGGGGCACACACAAGTGCTTCATCTCCCTCAAGCTGTTTACGTGCCCTCTAGTGTGTGCTCCTCAGCTATTAATACCACATTTTTTTTCATCACTGGGCTGGTTTTAGCATAACAAAAAGCAGCCCAAAGGGCAGAAAATGGCAAAGTGCCTGCATTTATGCTGTGTCAATGGAAATGTCTAAGTCATCTTCCCAGTGTAGTAATTTGGTTGCATTCCTTCTTCCTGTGTGAAAGACTCACTCTCTTTAAACTGACTTACAAAAGAAGTCATAAATTCTATTCAGGTGACAGCAAACCTTCATCTTATGTAAAATTGCTCTTTGTGAGGGAAAAAAGACTTCATTATTCTGAGCTGGTCATTCTTTGCCTGTAAAAGAAGTCACAGGGAGTGAACCTCACTGAAGCTGTGCAGAATCAGCTAGTGAGAGATCTGAAGTTGTTTGAACCATAAATCTTTTTTCAGGTCAAACCCGAGTTTCTACAATCAAATATTAAAAGATATATATGTGTATATATATGTGTGGTGTTTGTTTGTTTTTCTTGCGGTGTGCTGATTGTATCACCCAGGTCTGAAATGTTCTTGGTGATAAAATTCTCTTGGTGACTCTTGGCATTACATTTTGGCTCTTTTCTTCGGTTTTGCTTTGTACTAGGCGGGCATCCAGATCATCCCTAAAGAACCACCCTACCTGTTACTTGGCAACCGCAATGCACTGGTGCCAAAGCTTGTGCTGTGGCTCATCAAAAGCCAATGTGATTTGATGCACTACTGTAATGCAAAGGACATGCTGAATGTGATGCAGCATGGCAGAAACTGGAATACAGAACTTTCTTCCATATTTGATATCTGTTAAGTCCCAGTCGTCAAAAGAAGGAGGCTTGCGAGGACACAGAAGTCCTATTATATTAAAAAAAATAAACCAACAAGCATGATAAGAATGCATAATATTTTTGCATCACAGTTTCTAACACAGTGTCTTTGGCTTGCAGAGGGCTGGATGGTAGCACTTAGCTACAGCACTGAGCACAAAGTGGAGAATCTAGCATGGTGGGTTCTGCACTTGTGTGATCAACAGGAGGTGAAAACTGTAGTTCCCATGGGCATGCAGGCTAGTGTCTTCATGTGGTTGTGAGAGCGAGCCATGGAGCATCTGCTTCCTGCAGTTTTTTTTCCTCCTGGAAGTGATGTACCTCCCTGGAGAGGTAAGGGGAATTAACCACCATATAGGTCCAAACCCTGAGGTCAGAGCTAACCACTGATCTTTCCACAAGAAAGGCTTGGTTTTGTTCTGTATGCATCTGTACAAGAACTGGGGATGATTAGACCTGAACTTCTGTTAGTTTTTAAAAACCAGGTGTAACAATTATGAATAGCTAGGAATAATATAAAGACATATTTCACTAGAAGTGAGCAAAAGAGCACAAGGGAACAGGCATTGCAGATACCACCAGCTTGAGGTATCACATTTTTTCTTGGGGATTTTACACTCACTGCTTTTGCCTACTGCCAAAGACAAGAAAAGGAAGAAATTATTTCTGCCAGAAGAGAAATAGGTAAAAATTTTCCTAGGGCAAACTGAAATGCAGTGGGGAGCAGTGTTAGAGGCTTCCAATGATAGGCCTGACAGTGTTACGACACTGATGGCTGCACCCATTAAAATGGCTGCTGTCTACATTGGTTCCTGGTACACAGAGGGAGGCAGTTAAGGGTCAACAGAAGATTAGCTCAGAGTTTGATCTGGAAATGCAGTGAGTTTATTTCATTGTTCTTCCCATTCTTACAGCAAGTCTCCTTTGCCAATTTTTTTCCAGCATAATCTCATCTGGCTTTAGAAGCAGGGGAAGATGGTTTGCCAATGCATCAGTGACTGAAGAGATGAGAGACCCCACCTCCATTTCCTGCTTCATCACATACATCCTATGCAGCCTTCGTGGGAAGTCATTTAGGCCCAGATCTTTGCAGACACATGTCTATCTCCCACTGATTTTACCAAACTCAAAGGGAACCAGCCAAGTAAGTAGCTTAATTCCTCCTTGCCCTGGATCCCTGTCTATAAAGTGGAGGACAATAGGATTTCTCTGTCTGCCAGAGATATGTGGAGAATGAATAGACTGAAGAAGTTCTCAGAGACAAAAATGACAAGGGCCAAAAAAATATGTAAAACAGCTCATCAGAATGCAAGCTGTGGTCTAGCTGTTGCTCAGTATAAGCCAAGGTTTTACTTGTTGCCAGGAAGGCTGCATGTCTTGCAGTTTCTTTTACTTCTATATTGGACAACCAAGTAATCAGCACAATTGCTAATCTAAATAGTGCCTTCCAGCAGCCTGGGAAATGTTTTCATCTTGTGTTTATGTGCCCAGGCTGTGACTAGCAAGGTGGGTTCTGTTTCTTGTCTTGCCACCCTGTGACATACAGTGTACCTACCCCCTCTGTGACTAAGTCATAGAAATTATATAGTCCTTAGTGGTCCCTAGATGAAAATATAAATATAAATTATTGTTACTGAAATGACTACTGCACTCCAAATTGCTGAGGTAGCAAACTAGTCCTTAATGTGTACATTTCAAATATTAAGTATCAAACTCAGTGACTATTTTTATTTCAAATTTATAGCCAATAGTATTCAAACCTTCTTGTGATATATATCTTTGGAAAACTGGTATTTTGCAACGTGTGGGAGGCACAGCCACTCAGTCACTGCTGTCACTATAAATTATTGCAAGTATGGCCTTAGAAAAAGTGCATCTGATGCTGGGAATTTTCTGAGTTTCTTTTTTTAGAATAATGCCTTGAGGATGAAATGAACCTAGTTTGCCAAACCTTTTAGCAATAGTTGTGTTTTATTTGCTTACTTATTTTGGCAATATATATTCAAAAATGAAAAAAGAGGGAGACGATGGGAGAGTGAAGGGGATAAAAATAAAAAAAAAAATGTGTGGGGAGGCTTCAGGGACACTATAGAAAAAAACTGGGTTTGGGAAGAGAAAGCATTAGTGTGCTATGGAGGAAGGCCTCAGACTCTGCAAGTAGCATATTTTAAGACGTGTTTGGTTAGTGAAGGCAGGGGCTTCTTTATTAGCCTCTGTGGTATTCTTTCACAGGCCTGCAGAGGTACAGACAGGGGCTTATGGGAGCAAGTGTGACAAGTGGGCATGTGTGGGAGCAGGGGCAGGCACTCTGCTTGGAGACTGGCCACAGATGCTGCACGTGGCCTCTCTTTCTCTTCATTTATACTGGAATCACTAGCTGATTTGTGGTACTTTACACACTAAACTCCTACTGAAATCCAGCTCCTTCATATCGACTTTCAAAGCTCTGCACCAGGTAACTCCAGGTTGTCCCTCTTTCCCAGTGAAGGCTGTGTGGATCTGACCTCAGCACTATCTGCCGGCCCATGGAGATCCTCTGCCAGCAGCAGTTATGTGAAGACCTGTCACAGTGTGGCTTTCCTTCAGGCTCCAAACCCAGTAAAGCTTCCCCAAAAGAAGAAAATTCCACTGGCTGAGACATGCAAATGGCAGGGCTCTGCCATGAGTCTTCCCACTGATGTTTCATTTTCTACTTAGTGTATCTTACACAGACTTTTAGCTGTGCACCAAGTTACTCTCCTAAGGCTCTGAATCTCCTCCCTATCTCCCTCCATGCCTAGGGAAACAAGGATATGCAGAGAGGAAGAAAAAAGTGCTTGGGGGAAGAGACTGGAACAGTAGAAGAACCTTCCCTTCCTGTGCCTGGGAGGAAACATTTAGAGTATAAGAAAGAGCAATGTAATTCCCTTCAGACTTGTCTCCTAGTTCCAGTTGCTATTCTACCTTACAGCATCTCCTTTTGAATGATTGCAATTTCCACTCTGGTAATCCAGGATGCCTGCAGCCTGACCACAAGACCTGAATTTGCACAAAATGCTGGCACATTTCCTCAAAGAAGAAAAAGGGGCCTATTGCTAGAGAATATTGCTAGAGAAGAAAGTATCATATAACCTTCAAGTGTATTAAGCAATATGTCATTTTATCACTGCCTTTAAGGAGCAGGTGTCACTTGGCATTATTAGAAATGGCAGTCTTACCACACACTCTAAGTCACAGCCTCTCAAGTCCAACTCAGGCATTAGAAATTAGTTAACTGTCTGTGTCCACTCTGATTACCTTGATTGTCCCTTAGAGTAAAGTTGGGGTTGTTGGCTGCCTCTGGAGCCAGGCTGTAGTAGAAGTGTTGACCCTCCTGTGGGTCATCCCTGTCAATAGCACTCACTGTCTGGATTAGCTACAGAATAGGAGAACAAAGTAGAAATAAGTGAGAACCAAAAAAATATCAATAATATAAATAATCAAACAGATAACATATATCTTGCAGAGGTACAATAGGTAAATCAAGAAGAGACTCAAAATCTTGCAAGCTGCATTTACTTTGCTATGATCATGCAAATAACTTTTAAACAAAGGAGGGGATAGTTTGCTTCCAATAACAGACACTTTTTTCTCATGTATCTCTATCTTGTGTTGTACATTTCATTTTTCTTTTGAGGGTCCAGGGTGTTTGGAAGATTCATTGTGCATTAGAGAGCTTGTAAGAAAGCCCATACTTATTTTCAGCTTAATTTTGCAGGTAGGAGAGTACTTCAAGTTGATTATTTTATCACTGTTTTAATTTTAAACTAATTAAGTTCTTCCCCAGATATCAGTGGAAGAGAAAGGCAGAAAAGGTGACCATGCACACACTCCATATACACAATAAATAAGACCATGGAAAGAAACTAAGACAATGTCAATCCAGAAAGAGATTTGTCTCCTCACCTATAGAGGCTTAGTAAAGTAGGTCTAAAGTACAG
Source organism: Merops nubicus (assembly GCF_000691845.1). Taxonomy (NCBI): domain Eukaryota; kingdom Metazoa; phylum Chordata; class Aves; order Coraciiformes; family Meropidae; genus Merops; species Merops nubicus. The sequence continues at coordinate 7,177 of NW_008609530.1, forward strand.
TGAGCTACAGCTCTGTCTGAATAAGCATTCTGGCATCTTTCTAGACAAGGAATAAATCTTCACCTGGAGTTTTGCATTCAAAAGTTATTTTAGGAATCCAAGGCAAATGACAGACCCATAATGTCTCATTCACCACCTTAACACTGATTTCAGAGCTTTTCAAAACGTGGCAACAGAAACTGCCTTTCTCCACTGACGGAAGAAATTAACATGCATTTCTCAGAAATTTCTCAGAATGTTCTCAGAATGTTCTCATCGGAACAAACTGTCACCCTTCAAACCAGGCAAAAGGCTAGGCAATAACTTCCCTATATTATTAAGGACCTCTGTAAATTAGTAAGATGTAATTTTCCTGTATATGATAACTGTGAGGACAGTAGTTCCAGCAGTGAGTAGCTATTTCATTCTTGCTTTACAGCAAGCTGGGAGAAATGTCAGGGAACACACGGTGATATTCCTAGCATAATTTCTCCTTCATAAACCATGAGTGGTGTGTCTATGTGTTTAAGCTATGCTACTCAGCTTTGCATTAGGAGGCACAAGTCCCCACCGTGGACTCTGGGTGCTGAAGCAACTAGACCTTGCACCAGCTCCAGTGAGGGAGAGCTCGTGTCCATCTGTGACAGTGGCAGTCCTTGTTCAAGGGCTTTGATGGGGTTTTGGAAGGGAACGGAACAAAGAGGCTTCACCCCTTGCTTGGAGGTGCTGGTTTACAGTGTGTGGAGCAGGAAGAGCTGTGTAGTCTATGACTCTCTGTCATTTCCAGTTCACAGCAGAACAGATTCAGTCTGGCACCCCTTTGAAGCTGATGTACTATGTTATGTCCAGCTCCTGTAGGTCCAGGGCTATTTAAGGCTCTTATAAATAGTTTGTTTTTTTTTTTTTAACAGTAAGCCTTATCTGTCATACATGGGCTGAGCTGACTCCATGGAACTTCTCACAACACTTCTCCTCTCTTTGTTGCTGCTACAGAACACAGCAGATACTATTGCTTGCTGGCACCTGCCCAAGAGAAGGCTTTATTTCAGCCATGAAGTGTATTGCACAGTGAGCATCAAAACTACTGTGTGAGAAAAAAGAGGTGCTCTGTACAATCCTAACCCCAGCGCGGTGTGCTTGCCTTTGGAAAGCAGCACAGAGCTGCCGCTGAGGGTTCAGATGAAACTGTGGCTAAACCCCCTCGCCCCGCAGGAC
>NW_008609530.1:8401-11537 GCF_000691845.1 Merops nubicus
GCACCGCTCGGCCCTCGTGGGAGCCGTCGGCACGGCGGCGAGCGCTCCTTCCCCCCGCTGGCGCCACCGCCCTCTCTCACCTGCCCTGCCGGGGCGCTCTCACAGACAAACGCCTCGTACAGCCGGGCAAACTCTGGCGCGTTGTCGTTCACGTCCAGGACCTTCACTGTCACCGAGACGCTGCCCACCTGCGAGGGGTTGTCTGGAAGGAGGAGGCACAACGTAAAGAAAGGCAATATATGGCAAGTGGCTGCTCCTCACGCTGCCCGAGATGTAAAGCAGCTTCTCTGCTATTGACTCGTGTTAAACGACGTTTCCCCACTGGGAACTGTGCTCTGTGTGGCTTGTGTGACTCTAAGTGAAGTTACCAATGCTGCTCTCTGTCTGTCCTGGCTTCCCAACAAAGAACATCTTTCTTCTACCAAATTTCATGAAAGACTTATACCTCGTTCCGTCCAGTGGAACTATTTCTAAAATGAAAGTTTTAGACAATACCCCATATTTTTTCTTATTGCACTTTGACTGGCCAGTATTGTTTGTTGAGCCTTAGTTAATGGTGACATGACTTAGAAGTGACTCTTTTAAGGATAGGCTTGTTATTTTGAGCTTGTTGAAAATGGCAATTCTGCAGTTCAGATATGTTTTAGTTTAGAATTTATGTTCCTTGAACTCAAAAATAGCATTATGTCTTTGATACTTTGTACAGGGGGTTTTAAAATGTAATAACACATTAAATTGTACAGAAAAGCTTTCACTGAAGCTTAAAATTGCAATGAAAATCTTACATTCTGCATGACATCATTTGTGATATTTCTGCCCCACTGGTTCATTAGCTTTCTTTGCCAGTAAATCCATACATCATTTCACATATCTTCACAATTTCCAAACCAAGTGGCCACAGAATATCTTTTTTCTTACTGGGTTTTTCTGCCCCAAAACATCTATTTTCCTTTATTCAATGACAAAATTAAACTCTAGGCAGAAAGAAAAAAAAATAAAATTAAATTAATTGTTAAGAGGTCAGAAAAAGTGCAGAACCCCAGAAGATTCTTAAAAAAACACTAGTCTCACATTCTTTTTAGACATATGACTTCATGCACTTATTTCCCAATATATCTCCCTTTATAGAAAGAATATGTTCATATAAACCACGGAGAATTTTCCTATCCTCTGGAATTTTCTTAAATACCAAAGTATAGGAAGATGTAAAAAAGACTGGGACAGTCTTTTTTGCCTGACAGCATGTCTCAAAAGATGAGCTGTCAGGGAAGAAGACTGGCCTGGTTGAACAGTGAGCTTTGGCTGGAACTTGGGGACAAAAGGAGAGTTTACAGCCTTTGGAAGAGGGGGCAGGCCTCTCATGAGGACTACAAAGCTGTAGTGAAGCTGTGCAGGGAGAAAATTAGAAGGGCCAAAGCCCCTCCAAAATTCAACCTGGCTACTGCTGTTGAAGACAATAAAAAAATGTTTCTGTAAATACATTAACAACAAAAGGAGGACTAGTGAGAAACTTCATCCTTTATTGGATGCAGGGGGAAACACAGTGACCAAGGATGAGGAAGAGGCTGAGGTACTGAATGCCGCCTTTGCCTCAGTCTTTAGTAGTAGAAGTAGTTGTTCCCTGGGTACCCAGCCCCCTGCGCTGGAAGGCAGGGAAGGGGAGCAGAGTGAGACCTCCATGATAAAGAAGAAATGGTTAGCTACATCACTGAGACATACCCAAGTCTATGGGGCCAGGCAGGTTATACTGAAGGAGTTGGTGGATCTGCTCACCAAGCTACTTCCCATCATTAATCATCAGTTCTGGCTAACCAGTGAGGTGCCAGTGGGCTGGAGGTTATCAAACGTGACACAAATATGCAAGAAGGGCCAGAAGAAGAATCTGTGAACTACAGGGCTGTCAGTGTGACCTTGGTGCCAGGGAAGGTCATGGAGCAGATCATCTTGAGTGCCACTATGAATATTATACAGGACAATCAGGCAATAAGGCCCAGCCAGCATAGGTTCATGAAAGGCTGACGAGCCTGATCTTCTTCTATGAGAAGATGACCCACTCATCAGTGGATGAATGAAAGGCTGTGGATGTTGTCTACCTGGACTTCACTAAAACCCTTGACACTGTTTGCCACAGCATTCTCATGAAAAAACTGGCTGCTCATGGCTTGGACAAGCATGCACTCTGCTGACTGATGGCTGGGTCCAAGGAGTGGTGGTGGATGGAGTTAAATCCAGTTGGTGGCCGGTCACAAGTGGTGTTCCCCAGGGCTCAGTGCCTGGGCCACTCCTGTTTAATATCTTTATCAATGATCTGGATGAAGAGATAGAGTGAACCCTCAATAAGTTTGCAGACAACACCAAGTTGAGTGGAAGTGTTGATCTGCTTGAAGGTAGGAAGGATCTTCAGAGGGAGCTGTACAGGCTGGATTGATGGACTGAGACCAATAGGATGAGCTGCAACAACACCAAGTGCTGGGTCCTGCACATGGGCCACAATAACCCCATGCAATGCTATAGGCTTGGGGAACAGTGGCTGGAAAGCTGCTCAGCAGAAAGGTGACTGGGGGTGTTGATTGACAACTGGCTAAATATGAGCCAGCAGTGTGCCTAGGTGGCCAAGAAGGCCAAGAGCATCCTGGCTTCCATCAGAAATGGTGTGACTAGCAAGACTAGGGAAGTGATTGTCCCTCTGTAGTCAGTACTGGTGAGGCCACAATTTGAATACTGGATTCAGTTTTGGGTCTCTCACTACAAGAAAGACACTGGGATGCTGGAGCAGGTCCAGAGAACAAAGCTGGTGAAGGGTCTAGAGAACAAGCATTATGAGGAGCAGCTGAGGGAACTGGGGTTGTTTAGCTTGGAAAAAAGGAGGCTGAGAGAAGACTTTATCACTCTGTACAACTATCTGAAAGGAGGTTGTAGAGACATGGGTGCTGGTCTCTTTCCACAAGTAACAAGTGATAGGACAAGAGGAAATGGCCTCAAGTTGCTCCAGAAGAGGTTTCAAAGAGTTATCAAGCACTGGAACAGGCTGCCTAGGAAAGTGGTTTAATCACCATCTCTGGATGTGTTTAAAAGGCATGTAAATGTGGACATGGCTTGGCAGTGGACTTGGTTGAGTTAGGTGAATGGTTGGACT
>NW_008609531.1:0-400 GCF_000691845.1 Merops nubicus
CAGCCCCCCCAGCCCGAGAAGCGGAACCCCTGGATCCTCTCCGGGGTGCGGGGCGCGGTGCAGAGGAGCCAGACGGTGTCCCCGATGAGGTACTCGGGCTTGGCCGGCGTCACGGAGATGTTGGGGGCAGGAGGAGGAGGCTCTGGGGAGGAGTTTCGGGGGGTTAGGGGTCCTCGGGGTGGAACAGAACCCCTCCATGATTCTCCTCAGGACTGGTGGATGGAGAGGGTTGGGCCAAAGCCCGCAGGATTCGCCTCAAAATTGGTGTTTTTGGTGGCTGGGGAAGGGGAGGTGGGACCGGATGGACCTAAACCCACCCGATTGTCCTCAAAATTGGCCTTTGGGTGGTTGGAGAAGAGGAGATTTGATCAAATCTCTCATGATTCTCCTCAAAATGTGC
>NW_008609531.1:724-3430 GCF_000691845.1 Merops nubicus
TGGCTGGAGGAGACTGGGTTATTGTTTTGGGGTGGAAAGTTGGTGGATTTGGGGCTCTGGAGGGGTCCGGGTGGTCCCGTGGGCCGAGTTGGTGGTTGCCCCCCAGAACGACGTTACCTGAGGGCGAGGCCGGCGGGAGGAGGGTCTGCAGAGAGGCTGGAAGGGAGAGAAAAAAATGGGGAAAAAAGGGGAAATTAAAGGAGAAAAGCGAAACGAAGAAGAGGGAAAAGGAAAAGGAAAAGGAAAAAAAAATTCAACCAAAAAGGGAGAAAATTCCTGAGAAAAAGAAGAGAAAATGAGGGAAAAAAAGTGGGAAAACCCAAAACTGAGAAAAATGAGAAGTTGGAAAGGGGAAAAAGGGAAAGAAAAGGGAAAATGGGAGAAAAAGGGAAAAAGTGAAACCCGAAAGGAGTCTGAGGGAGGAGAAATGGGAAAAGTGGTGAAGGAATGGGGAAAAAAGTGAAGGAATGGGGGAAAATAGCGAAGAAATGGGGGAAAATAAGAAGGAAATGGGGGAAAGGAAAGAAATGGGAGAAAAAAAGTGGGGAAATGGGGAGAGTGAGAAAATGGGGCAAAAGGTGGAGAAATGGGCAAAATGGTGAAGAAATGGGGAAAAAAGGGGAGAAATGGGGAAAAAAGGAGAGAAACATGGGGGAAAAGTGGTGAAATGGGGAGAATGCTGAAGAAATGGGGAGAAAAGTGAAGAAATTTATTATAAAACTGAAGAAATGGGGAAACCCATGAAGTGGTGGGGGAAAACGGTGACAAAATGGGGGAAAAAAATGGAGAAATGGGGAAAAAAGTGAACAGCTGGGGAAAAAAACCAACAGAATGGTGCAAACCATGAAAACCTGGGGCAAACTCCTGAGAAAATGGGGCAAAAAGGGCCGGAAAGGGTCAGAAGTGAGGAAACCGGGGCAGAGCTGCCGGGTGGAGGGTGTGGGAGGTGAATTTTGGGGTTACACCCGGAGATCTGGGGTGGGAATTGGAGCCGGGGCGAGGCGTGGAGGAGGGGGGCTGGAAATGGGTGGAAAAGCGCCAGGAAAGGGCAAAGTGAGCCGGGCGAGCGAGGGGAGGGGGGTGAGGACTCACCCAGGAGCGGGACGAGGAGAAGAGGCCCCATTTTGGGTGGTGTCCTCCTTCTTCTGCCCCTGGGAACATCTCCTTCCCCTTCCTGGCGAGCCGGCCCGGCCCATCACATGGGGCAGCTACGAAACTGGGGAGAAAAAGAGGAGAAAAACCCCCAAAACGACCCCCAAAAGACTGGAAAAATGGCTGCTGGCTCCTCCGGGAGGCCTCCGGCCCCGGGGCAGGGGGAGACATCTCTGGGCTGGAGGAGAAAACCCCTCCTGGGTCAGCCCCGAGCTGCTGGAGATGGTCCCCTCGGCTGGAGACCTCCCTTTTGAGGGGGAAACCCGAAATTTGGGCTGTTTCAGGAGCTGGAGGTTGTTTGCACCCGTGGTCGCCGTGGTGGTGGGTGCAGAGAGGGGTTTTTTTTTGGTGTTTTTGGGGTTTTTTGGGCCGGAAGCTCAGCCCAGGCTGACTCAGGGGTGAGGAACAGAAGTGACCCTTCCGCTGGTGGCATCTCCTGCCCCTTCGCGGCGCCGGGGGACGTCCAGGGCTGGTTTTACTTCCCCGTCCCTGAGCGGAGGAAGCGCTTCCCCTTTGCCAGCCAAACCCCTCTCTAGGATTGGGGTTTTGTTTTTGCAGGGGGTCTTTTCGGGTGAAAAATCATCAAAATCTGCTCGGCCGGAAGCTCTGGAGGAACCGTCGGTCACGGGGAGGCTCCAGGAGAGGAGGAACTGGCCTCAGGTGTGGACCCAGGATCCAGAGGACCGAGAAATCCCAGGGGCCGGGGGGAGAGACCTGAATTGATTGATTTGGGGCCTCTTGGTTTGGGGCCCTTTTGATTTGGAGCCTTTTGATTTGGAGCCTTTTGATTTGGAGCCTTTTGATTTGGAGCCTTTTGATTTGGAGCCTTTTGATTTGGAGCCTTTTGATTTGGAGCCTTTTTGATTGATTTGGAGCCTTTTTTATATTTGGCCATTTTTTGATTTGGGGCCTCTTGATTTGGGGCCTTTTTCTTTGGACCTTGATTTCAGGCCTTTTTATTAGGGGCTTTTTATTTGGGACATTTTGGGCCTTTTTTCGTTTAGGGCCTTTTTGTTTTGGGCCCTTTGATTTGGGACTTGATTTCAGGCCTTTTTATTTGGGTCCTATTTATTTGGGTCTTTATTTGGGGTCTTCATATTTGGGTCCTTTATATATGAGGCCCCTTTATTTGAGGCCTTTCTATTTGGGGCTATTATATGGGGCCTTTTTTTTATTTGGGGCCTTTTCTTTAATTGGAGGCTTTTTTTATTTGGGGCCTTTCTTCTTTGGGGCTTTTTTTGGGGTCTATTTCTTTGGGACCTTTTTATTCTTTATTTGGGGGCTTTTTATTTGGGGCTACAATATGGGGCCTCCTTATTTGGGGTCTTTATTTGGGCCCTCTCTAGTTTTTTTTTTTTAATTTGGGGCTTTTTGGTTTAAGACCTTTTTATTTGGGGCCGTTTCGATTTGGGTCTTTGAGACCTTTTTAATTGGAGCCTTTATATTTGGAGCCTTTCTATCTGGGTCTTGATCTGGGGCCTCTTCATTTGGGTTCTGTTAATTTGGGGACGTGATTTGGGGTCTTTTTATTGGGTAAGGTCCTCGGACTTCCGG
>NW_008609532.1:0-5396 GCF_000691845.1 Merops nubicus
ACCAAAGTAACTTCAGCAGAGCTAGTTTGGGTCCTTGTGACCACATTTCCCAAATAGAAAGTCCCTGGGGAGGAGCATCTGACCACGTGCATCATCTGTGTCCCTTGCTGTGCCTGAGCCAAGGCCCTTCCTGGAGACAGTGGCACTGAGGCGGGTCCTTGTGACCACATTTCCAAAATAGAGAGTCCCTGGGGAGACTCACAGGAGGAGCATCTGACCACGTGCATCAGCTGTTTCCCTTGCTGTGCCTGAGCCACAGCCCTTCCTGGAGACAGTGGCACTGAGGGCAGGTCAGAGGTGGCTCTGGAGCCCTCCTGGCACAGGCACTGAGCTCAGACTCTGGTCCGGATGGATTTGAGGTGGGTTTTTTTGGTGGATCCAGTGTCTCAGCATTGCTGCCCTGTAACAATTCTGTTTTCCCTGTTACCTGGGGGAATCCATCACTGATTCCCCCAGAGAAGCTCTCAGCAGCAGCTGCTGGGGCTGGGCTTCTTCAGCACTGGCCAAAGAGAGGAATATGGAGGAGAGTTTAGATGAGTTTGGAAAATTCACTTGAACTCCACCTGTGGGAGTTGGTGAGGGGCAGCCTTGGGGAGAGGCCCAGACCCCTGAACGAGTGAGGGAGGCCTCTGGTGGGAGCTGCCTGATGCTCACAGGCCCAGGCCTTGCAGGCCTGCCTGAGCAGCCTCAGCAGCAGCAGGTGCCCTTTGGCCACTGGCCTGGCTGCTGGGCATGCTGGGGTCAGGAGAAGGGCTGCAGAGCAGACAGAGGCAGCAAGAGATCTTCCTGGTGATGAGCAGAAAGGGGAAGCTTTGGGGAGACCCTGAGTCCGTGCTGGAGCTAAGGCCTTGCTGCCCCAAGCCTGGGGTATCTGAGGGTGGCAAGTTGCTCTTGCCTATTTCCAGGTGTAGGATGAAGGATTTGGGTGTGTTGAACAGTTTCCAGGAACACAAGATTTAAGCAATTGTAAGGGAAGGAACATTGATTCTCTTGCAGTTATCTGACACTTCAAACTGCATCTAGTGAAAATCTCTGTGCGCTGTGTTTTGTTTTTTAGGTTTCCCAGACAATTGGAGCAATGTCATTCTCCATGCCTCATGACTGGGATAACAGAACCATCTATTTACATTCCCCATTTTCGTCAGGACAGCACTGCATCCCACTTCATGGTTTGTAATCTTCACTTGGATAGTTTTGGTTTGTTTTTCTTCTTTTTTTCTTTCCCTTTCTCTGTGTTTGGTGGAGAAGAGAGGGTGTCCTGGTCAGCAGGAGACAGCTGAGGCAGAGAGGCACTGTGCAGGGTGTCTGGTTGCTTCTCCATCCCTCAGCAGCTTTGGAATTTAATAGCCAGCTTTGGCAGAGGGGTGAGTTTCTCAGGTTTCCCCTGTGTAAGGACAGATGTGGTGCAGGGGGTGAGAGGTACCAGCTGGGAGCTGCCCCCTGCCCTCGTGCACAGCACACAGTGGGCTCTGGCCGTGGAGGAGAGAGACCAGTGAAGCTGTAGGAGCTGGGCTGGAACAACACAGGGGGGTGGGGAGGCTGCTCTGTGCCCCAGGCCACTCAGCACACAGTCTGCAGGCTGCCAGCTCCAACCTGGGTGTTTTGGACTAACACAGACCTGCTATAACCAGGATCATTCTGTGGCTATGCAGGACACTGGGTTTGTTCTTTCCTCCTGGTGCACAGTGCTCCAAGGACACAGGTCCAGTCTCATCTCCATGTTTTCGAGTCCATGCAGCTTAGTCTAGACTAATGTCATACAAGACACTTTATTGTTAATTTCACACCAAACAAGGGGTTCCTTTGTACTACCAGGTTTATTTTTAGGCCCTATTTTAGGTGTACTGAACACGATATTAAACATCTGTTGTTTACACAGGGATTTGGGCCTCTCCTGGCTGTGACTATTTCACCAGCCCAAGGCATGTTTTGAGGCTGGGGAGCAGCAGTGGGTGGTGACTGTACAGCAGGACACAGTTCCAAGGCTCATCCTCTCAGCTTTTCTTCCTCTCCTCTCTTGTCTTCACTTATGGGTTTCACTCAGTTTGTTCATCTTGCCCACTGGTTACGCTGTGAGGGGACTGTCACACTGCACACCTGTAGCTTCAGAAGCAGGAGAAATGGCCAAGAACGATGTCACTTGCTTATCCTTAAACCAGCAAGAGGTGCAGGTGTGGAAGGTGCTGAGCCAGTGCAGTCACTGCTGTGCAAGCCTTTATCTTCCTCTTTAACCTTGCTTTTAGAAATGAGCGGTGCAGAGGGAGCAGATAAGAGTTAACTCATCCAGGTGCAGATTTTAAGAAGTCTTTCCCAGTTGTTTTTTTAATGTGCTATGAAGGATTGTCATTATCTGTGCAGTTCTCATCAGTGCTGACACTGAAGAATTCCTTTTCTTCTCTCTCCCTGTCTTTCATCATAGTCGTTAGCACAGAGCTGGATGAGTTGATGATGGAAGCCCAGCTGCTGCAGGTTTCTCTGCCTGAAATACAGGAGCTGTACCAGATCCTGTTCACAAAGCCCAGCTCTGTTGTGCCAGCAGAGCAGAGGTCGTCCCTTGGACCCACCAGTGAGAAGGCAAGTGTCAGACAGCAGCAGGGTGGGGGTCACATGGAGCAGGGGCTCTGCCTGAACCCACAAGCTTTGCAGAGGTCTGTGGGTGTGGCTGTGCTCCCATGGAAATGTGTTTTCCTTGTTCAAAGGGGGTCAATAAGTTGGTAACAAAACAAATTTGGTACAAACTGTTGAATATAAATAGTGGCCCAATGCATTTTTGTGATTTGAATCTGGTTTTTATGGTCAGTCTGTCTTAAATACATCTACCATAAAGTGACTCCTGCCCTGTGTTGCAGAGGCTTCCTGGGAGAGCTGCCTCTGAAGCAGGGGCTTGGGCAGCAAATGAAACCCTTTTTTTCTACAAATTCTGTCATGGGGGTCTGACCTTCCCCTTTGCTCCCCTTGCACATCCCACTGCTGCAGGAGAGGCAGCACTGCATCAAACTCTGCACTTCCCCCTGAGCCTCCCCGGGGGCAGCAGGATGTGGGGGAGCAGGGTGCTGGGCATTAGCTGCACCTTCACAGGCTCACCAAAACATCCTCCCCACAGAACGAGTGCTGCCGAGGGAAGAAGGAGGGGATTAGCTCCATGGAGAGAAAACTCAAGCGGCGCTTTGAGAGGGAGAGTTTCTGTGATGAGAAGAGAGCAAGAGTAAAAAAAATGAGAACCCCCAAAAAGAAGAAGCTGAAAGCGAGTCCCTGCAGGGAGCTGTGCACGAACAGAGCGGAGCGGGAGCGGCCCCCGGAGGCGCAGCGCCCCGGGGACAGCCACCTGCCCCCCTCAGACACCTCCTTCTCCGAGCAGGAGGACTCCGAGGACGAAGATGCCATCTGCCCTGCTGTGAACTGCCTCCAGCCTGAGGGAGACGAGGTCAGGGGACACAGACCCAGACCCGCTGGGGGGGGCTGGGGGCTGGGACCTTCCCGCTGCCCTGGAACTCTCTGACTGCAGAGAGGGTGTTTGCAAGGAGCAGGGGCTGCTGCTGGGACAGGTTTAGGAACTGTCCCCCCACCTTCTCCAAGAGCAGCCCTGCAGCTGGGACTGGGGGGCATGTGAGCATCTGCCTGGAGGCAGAGGGAGGAGGTGGGGGCTGTGCAGACACCTCACTAGGTTCATCTCTGCTCTCGAAATGCTGCTGCAGAGAGACTTTGGGGGCTGTGGCCTTTCTGTGGGTGGGCTTGGAGCCCTGCACAGGCCCCTCCATACCCGAAAATGGGGCCGAGGGACATCCCCGGGTGCCTGGGAGGGCTGTGGTGAAGCTGCAGTGGGTGGGGTCAGGGAGATGTGCCCGTCTCCCTGCTTCAGAGGAGTGAGACTGGGCACCTGGGGAGCGGGCAGCGGGGCCGAGCCTCCAGCAGGGGCAGAGCCCAGCAGTGCCCCGTGGGGGCTCTGAGGCCCCTCCATACCCGAAAATGGGGCCGAGGGACATCCCCGGGTGCCTGGGAGGGCTGTGGTGAAGCTGCAGTGGGTGGGGTCAGGGAGATGTGCCCGTCTCCCTGCTTCAGAGGAGTGAGACTGGGCACCTGGGGAGCGGGCAGCGGGGCCGAGCCTCCAGCAGGGGCAGAGCCCAGCAGTGCCCCGTGGGGGCTCTGTGCCCTGGGGCTGCCTCTGAACACGCTGTGTCTGCTCCCATCAGGTGGACTGGGTCCAGTGCGACGGCAGCTGCAACCAGTGGTTCCACCAGGTGTGTGTGGGCATCTCCCCGGAGATGGCAGAGAAGGAGGACTACATCTGCAGCAGCTGCACGGGGAAGGACTCCCAGCTTCGGAAGTGAAGCTCCACAGGAACCCTTCAGGACTCGAGTGAAGGTTACCAGAGTTTTCCAGTAAAGCCACAGGGGCTGGTTTAAGAACCAGGTTGCAAATGGTGCTACTTCTATCCTTATGGGATCATTTTCCAGAACTCAAAACGATTTTTGACACTTTTGTATTTTCCCTTGATCTGTTTGTGGTTGTTGAGGTTTGAGATGCTGACTGTTTAACAGGGGTTTCCACCAATTTGGAAAGCATTTGAAACATGCACCTTTTCTTGTACAGCATTAAATTACCTCTCTGGGATTTACCGGCCTATTTAATTCAGCTTGGTTTAGGTGCAAAAAAACCTGCACCATGAATTTTCCAATAAGTCCTCTTTTGAGGAAATCCCTGTTTACTCTGTTAACTCCTTGGAGACTTTAGTTTTTTTTTCCACTTTGTTTTTTCGTAGACTAGGTTTATTTATCTGAGCAATAACTTCTATGTCTGGTTTCAGTGACTGGAATGACAATTCTGAACAGCGTGTTGCTTCTAGCATTGGTTGGTGTACAGAAGGCAGGTGTTAGATCCTAGTGTCACTGACAGCCCAGTGATGTAGAAGACAAGAAAAAAAAAAAAGTCTGTAAAGTAATTGCCACAGCTGTATTTTGGCTTTCTCCTTTTTTGGGTAGCTTGTATCAAATGTTGCAGTTTATATTGTGGAATAAACCCCTGGTTATGTTATAAAATTAAATGTTGGTGTTTTTGAAACGCAGTTTCATTTCCCTCTGGGCTGATATTGATTGCACCCATGGGTTCTCTTAGTCAAGAGAAATCCACCTTTTAAAAAAAAAAATGTAGAAGCTGTGAGTTTTTTCTTACCTTATTCATATATTTGGGTTTGGGAGAAGATGGATCAAAACGTTATTTAGAGCAAAAAGAAGAAAAAAAACCCAAACACAGCCTTTTTCTCTTGCAAAGCTTTTCCAAAATAGAAATTATTTGCAGGTTGGGTGAATAAAGGGTTGAAACCACGATTTGTGGTGTGGCAGGGGCAGGAGCAGGGACTTCAGGGGGTACCTTCCCCAGCAGATGGGTCAGCAGAAGGG
>NW_008609532.1:5427-10761 GCF_000691845.1 Merops nubicus
TGGTGGCACACAGAGCTCTGCCTGGCCTTGGACTGATTCGTTCCAGCTGCTGCTCCTCACATGTAGCCCAAAAACTTGAGGAATAAGGAAATTTCTGGACTGACCATGACTCTCTGAAGGGCTGTTGAGGTACCTGAGCCTGGGGGGTGAGAAGGGGCAGTGGGGTGGTGGCGGGGGCTGGACCTCTGAGGAGGAGAGGTTGCTTACGAAAGGCACGTGAGGCTGCACCCAAAATCCCTTGTGGAGCTCGTGCTAATGCAGAGTGCAGCTGCCACTGCTCTGGAAACAGGCTGCTGGCAGAGGGGTGGCTCCATGGCCTGCCAGAGGTGCAGCTTCTGGAGCCCTGGAAGGTGGGAAGTCGGAGAGAGCTGTATAGAGAGAGAGCTGTCAGATCAGCAGAACTGTGCAGAGGTGTCCCCTCCATTCATCAGCACCAGGACTTGCTTGTTCTCTGCTGGTTTTAGACCTTTTCCTGTGGGCAGAAGTGTGTGGAGCTGCTGGGCAGCAGGCAGAGCCCTGTGTGGCTGGCAGGGACGTGGTGCTGGGTGGAGCCTGAACTGGGCAGGAATCCCAGTTCCCAGGGGTTTGGGGTTTTTAACACTGAGTACAGTTCTTAGTCTCCCATTGATCTTTTAACTGTTAGAGAACCTTCGTCCTGGCTGGTGACTTGTCCCAGTATGTTGGTGTGGGGAAGACAACCTGACCCACGTGGGTGTTAAATGTGTGTGTGCTGCCACAGCCTGACTTTGGGTTCTGTTTACTGTAATTGCCAAAAGGATGTTTGTGATTTCTTTTGCTGCTGCTGCTGCAGGAAGTCTTTGTGCAATGCTAAGATAACAGTCCAGGCTGTGGAAACCCTGATCTGCAAAGACATCCTTCTAAAGGGGACAGAAGAACAAACCTGAAACAGAAAGAGCTTGCAGTGTTTTCATGCAGCTGAAAATGTGACATATATTTCTCTCACAGTATCCCTTTTTTTTTTCCTATTGAAGAAATGGCTGTTAACCAGGAAGTGCTGGAGGAAATGATGCAGCTGAGTTCAGTGTGGTAGGATTCAGTGCAGGACCAAGGGAAGGCTGTAACTTCATGGGCTGTAGAGGCCAGATGAGACATTTGTGGTCCTGACAACAAAAGTTCTTACCAGGGTTAACGACTGCAGTAGAATTAGGGCACAAAATGTGAAAAATATCAAGAAGTGGGAAATCCAGCCCCTGGGTGAGCTGTGCCTGCAGTGCAGGGTGTCTGTGTGAGGCCTGGGGCTCACTCCCTGCTGGAGCCCTGCACTCGGAGCAGTGACTGCAGGTTGCTCTGGAGATGGCAGCAGCTCTGCACCAGGAGCCACACCTGAGATTTCCTCTCCAGGGGCCTGTTCCCAACTGGATGAGGTTGGGGCCTGACTTCATCCAACGAAACAAGCAAGAGGTTTGTTCCTGGTGTCGGGCTGGGCTCTCCTGCCAGCAGCCCTTGCACCATCCTGGCTGGGGAGGGTGATGAGGGCAGAGCACAGGCAGCAGTGGGGCTGTGAGGATCAGCCATCCCCTTCACCTCTCTTCTGGTCCATCCCAGATTGCCAGAGCCTCAACCAAAACAAGAAAAGAAAAAAAAAAAAAAACAAAACACATACACAAACCCCCCAACCCCTTCCCACCCTGTTCTGCCTTTTTTTTTTTTCTCCAATTTTTAGCATGAAGCAACCAAATACCTCAACCTTCCTCTAGATTGCTCAGTTCCTAATACTTTATTTAATAAGAGTAGTTTATGGCCTCTACATTGTCCTATTTTATTATTAAACTAAAAATTATGTTAGTTGCCATACTTGTGGATTTGAGACTGAAAAATCTGATTTTATTTCAAGTATTTGGAGTATTCCCAGCACCACCTGAAGCCTCAGTGCTGCTGCATGTTCCCAGGACCCAGTGGTGAAGTTGCTGACGGGTTGGAATTGGGTTTTCCAGCACTCGGAGCCCTGTCTGGGAGAGGAGCTCTCTGCAGGGCAGCCCTTGGCTCCTGGATTTCTGTCCCAGAAGCAAACAGAGGATTGAAAAGCTTCGTGACTCCAGCACACATGGGAGACGCCGTGAGCCCGGAGTCGCTGGGAGCTGTGGAGGAAGGCTGGAGCTGATGGGCTCCCTGTGCTCTGATCTGCAGCCCTGGATCTCTGCAGAAGGCTCCTGGAGGTGGCAGAGGAGGTTTTAGGCAGTGAAGGTGTTGGAAGTGGTGCTGGTTTTCTTTCACACACCATCAGTTTCCTCTGCTGGCAGCCAGACAAGGCAAGCAAGCATGGATTGTCCCCAGGACCTGCACTGCTGGTGTGACCAGTGCTCAGCCCCACTCAGCACCAGCACAGACAAAAATGTGCTGAGCAAATTGGAGAAAAGAGCGTGTGAGGATTCAGCATAAACTTGTCTCCAAGAATAAAGTCATGCAGCTCCCTCCCCAGCTCCATCTGCACGATGGTCTGTGCTGACACCTCTCCTCTGGGGTGAGAAGAAAGATGCTTTTAAGGGGTTAAAATGAGTTCCAGATACAGAAAAGGATGTGATTTTTAGGGACAACACATCAGTCCCTAGTATTCAACACAGAGTTGGAAGCTGGCTGTACAACAGTTGTCTCTGGAGGGGGGAGTGCTCCTGTCAGAGCCAGAGGTCACATCTGTAGGTGGTAGATGGCACCGAGAGGAAACCCAGAGCTGAAATTCCACCTGTGGGACTCAGCAGGCAGCTCTGAGCCCCACCCAGGGACAGGATGAGGGGTGCCCAGTGCTAAACACACACACACGCTCAAGGGAAGGACGTGGTAACAGAACCAGGTGACTTCCCAGGCTGGCACAGAGCTGGTTTGTGTCCCAGCCAGCTCCTGTGGGGAGAACCACTCCAGCTCCAGCAGCCCGGGGGGACAGGGCCCTGCCAGGGCCCACAGCAGCTCAGAACAGGTTTCAGTTGCTGTGTCTGCAGCAGGAGATGTTTGTAGGACAGGACTACGTGTCACGTGGGATTTAGGAAGGGATGGTCTCCAGAATACACATGGGCAGCAGCCACCTGAAAGCAACATTAAGGAGCTGAGATGATTCTTCTACCAGTCTAGGAATGAACGTGCTCTTTGGAGAGAAAGGTTGAGTTACAACCTTGAAAAAAAGCTTTCTAGAGCTTTCTTCTTTCTTCAGAAGGGAACAAGTTGTGTGCTGAGAGTTCTCTAGGACGTAAACATGTCAGGCTCTGCACCACAGTGCATCAATGCCAATAAAGCTGTGTCTGGAAGAGGAGATGGAGTGGTCACAGCAGATCAATAGAACTGCAGGGTCCACTGCCAGCTTCTGTCTGAGACAGGCAAAACTGCTGTCAGCAGGTCCCAGCAAACGTGGGCAGAAGGAACTAATGTTGTATGGAAGGAATAAAAGCAGGTGTGATGCTGTGATCAGCTGCTGCACCCAGAAATGCAGGTGCTGGGAGGAAGGCTTGCTGCAAGGTGGCTGAAAAGAAACAGTGAAGTGCCCTAAAGTAAGAGCTGCAGCTTCGTGAAGGTGCCTCATGCACCTCAGTCATTCAAGTTCTGGAATGTTTAATTCTACTACTTAATGTTTTTAAAAGGTACTTGGCTGCTCAGTCACACCACTGGGACAGATTTGAGAAGACTGTACAGGCCTCCTAAAATCTGTGTGTGCTGTGCCTCTGAAAATGTGTGAGTAAAAGGCAGTAAAATCTCTCTGTCTACAGAAAAAAAGCATCAAAGAGCATCTCTGGCACAGAGGGTTTGTTGAGGGCAAAACCAACAAACACTGGCGAGTACCTGTTGGGTGTTTGGGCTGCTCTGGTGTCAGTTGGGCTCTGGGGGGTTCATGTTCTTGGTGCTGCCTGGAGTTCAATTTCAAGCAGGCAGGGGACAGGCCAGGCAGCCACCCTGCAATGTCCCCAGCTTGTCCTCCGGGCTGCTGCTGCACCTCTGCTGCTGCTGGCCCCGACTCCTCCCGGAGGCTCTTTGCTGCCTCCACAGCCCCAGGGCAGCTCTGCCTCCTCCTGTGGGGCCTCCCCTGGCTCGGGTCCCCAGGGGAGCTCAGGGGCTCCTGTGCCTTCCCTGGGAGCTGAAACGCCACAGGAGGAAACAAGGTGTTCACCATAAAACCTGTTCTCATGCTAAGAATATAACCTGTTTGTGGTGGCTGAACTTTCTTCCCTGAAGTGTGTCAAAAGAGAAGCTGAATGTCAGAACCCGTTTGGCTTCGAGGCATTTGAAAGGCAAGCTCTAGGCCTGCTGGCTTTGCAGGAAGCATCTGTGCAGAAAATAAGTGAAGAGACCATGCAATACACCAAGCAGATGGGAATTCAAAGCTGAAAAAGCCTGGAAGATCCAAATAAATGTAATTTCTACAAATACAGAAGGAAGTTCAGGGCAGTTGTATGGCCACTTGGCCAAAAAGAAGGTCTATGGGCTAGGCAAGCACTGCTCTGGGCTACCCCTCCTCTCCCCAAACCACACCCTGCTTTCCTGTGAGCTCCTGATAAGAGCAGAGGAAACGTTTCTGATTGTTCAGAAGGGACAAAAGCAGCTCCTGAGCAGGGGCCAGCAGATCTGTGTGACAGTCCTGTGCCTGCCTCGCTGATCAGGTGCAGAGGGAATTCACTTCTGGCTTCCACCACGCCAAAAGCCAGGGCAGTGTGAGGCCTGGGCTGGCCAGGTCAGCTCTGGGGAGCCAAGTCAGCTCTGCAGACGTGGGGGTTTGCTCCTCTCAGAAGCAGCGTTTGGAGTGGGAAGAACAGGAGTGAGCAGCAACGTTCACTGAGCTTGTAGGGAGCTCTCTGGCACCAGGGGTGGCAGGGGAGTGGGGGGCACGCCCCGGCCGTGCTGTGGAAGTGCCCAGGCCCTGCCTGGGGTGGGCAGAGGGGCTGAAGTCTGCACTGTTCCACACAAAAAGACCAACCCAAAGGGGCTGTGCCCACACCACGGACTGGGAACGACACCTCTGTCCCCAGCCTGGCTGCTGCTGCCAGGGAGAACGTGGCTGGGCACAGGGGGAGCTGGCACTGCCCCAGCCCTGGCCCCGTTCCGATGCGGGGGGAGGACGGGGTCCCTCAGCCCAACTTCCCCAACACGTGCAGAAGAAGATCTAGCTCCATGATGTGTGGGATGTTCTCACAACAAAGTGTCAGGGTGGAGAGACCTCACCCCATCGAGTGTAAGCACAGAGGAGCTTCTGCTGTGCCACCTCCACGCTGCCAGCGTCGGACGTGGAGTCACCCTCTGGAGAGCTGTCACTGCACGGGCAGGGGGACCCCGGCAGGGCCCCAGGGAAGGGGCAGCGTACCAACGGACAACAGAGCTGGGGCCTAGTGGAGGAGC
>NW_008609532.1:10939-12139 GCF_000691845.1 Merops nubicus
GAGGTGGAACCTGGAGCAGGAGCCGTGAGCAGGATCCCTGAGCAGGAGCCCTGGCCATGGCAGCGGGTGTGGGTTAGTGCTGCCTGAGCTGTTCCAGGCATCAGGGAGCTGAACCCAGTCTGGTGTTTCCATACTGCCTTGAGTTCCTCTTTCTACTGGCAGAGAAAATCCCAAACTGCTGTTGCAAAAGTGACGTGTATGATTTATAGGAGTGTTTGCTTGCATTGCTCTTGACAGGAACGTTAAAATCTATATTGGTGAGAGAATGTGACTGGGCACATTATCCCCAAGGAACGGACTTCAGCTTGGAAGAGATCAGCAAAGCTGGGTTGGAGTACAACAAAACACAGCCAAGGAGTGCCAGGTGGGTGGGGAAAGGTCTCTAGGAGGGGAACAAGACTTGTGCACAAATGATGAAGGATGCTTAATTACTAACTAGCACACGCACAAGACTAAAAACCAAGTACTAGCTGTGGTAGCACATCCATTACCAGGTAATCACTCGATAACCCTCAAGTAGCTTTCAAGCAGGAAGTGTTGTGGGCAAGAAAAGCTGTCCCTCACAGTGAGCAGAACAATGACAGGCTTCCTCTGGAATAAGAAGTTTCCCCAGGCTGGAGGGAGGTGAAGTCCTAAGAGACCTGCAGGGAAGGAGCAAGAAGGGCAGGGTGCAGAGGTGGCAGTGTGGGGATTCTCTAACAGGACCACTGTCCCTGGGGGGCCTCCCAGGCTCCCCCCGCTGCTGGTCTGTGTGCCCAGTCAAGCTGCTGTCCTGGGGGTCTGGCTGCAGAGGAGTCAACGGCTCCACCTGGCTCAGGAAAATCCTCGGGAGCACCACGCTCCAGAGTGTGGGGGACATACTCAGAGCTGCCCGCCCTGTGCCAAAATGCAACTCCATTCCCCTTCCCCATGTAAGAAGCCTATTTTCTCTGTGTTCATACTGCTTTCTGGTCCTTTGTAAAATATAAAATTTGTAAAATTGCCTGTACTTCTTAAATAAATAGTTGCAGAAGCAGAGATGGAAACAGAGCAGTAGTTTGCTCCCCTGTGTACGTGTGGCTCTGACTTTGCTCGCAGCTTGTGGCCACCGGCGGCTGCCCTGCTCCTGACTCACCCAGAAGGGCAGCAGCCCACCGTGCTCCCCACGGGCATCATCCAGAGCACTATCCAAACCTGAACCGGGAACCTGAGGCTGAACTT
>NW_008609533.1:0-9972 GCF_000691845.1 Merops nubicus
ATTTTATTTTAGTATTTTATTTTATTTTTCAAGTCTTTGCACCCTGTTAACTTATCCCCTTGCCAGTTCCAAGGAGTTCCTGGTAGCTACTGCAGTGATACAATGCTATAGAGAAATGCCAGGTTAAACAACTAGAGGCAAGAGATTAAAAACTTCTAAAAGGTGTAGAAGTACAGGTCCTGGTGAAAAATACATTGATTCAAAACACTGTTTTCATTAAATGCCAGGGAGAGATACTACACTGGATCCCAGAAGCAGAATATCTTTATCCAGGCAGCAGAGTACTGGACCTGAACCATCCTGCTGTGTGGCTCTGCTGCTCTGATGACCATGGACTCATTTCCAGGTAGCTCAGGTTTCTCTGTGCCATGTCCTGCTGCAGGCATTTCTTTGGTGTCCTTAAAAATATTTTCCCTTAGTCACTAGGAATGCGTCTTTTGCAATGCTAAGGAATTGCAGTAACACTTAAATCAGCATCAAACTTCTTTTTTCTTCCTCCCCCTCCACATTGTATTGTGAAAAGCTAGAATTAGGGTTCTCAGAGAACATTTTGGAGAGTAACCTAACGGTGGGGAGCTTTGTGTGATCAGTTTAACCTGGTTAGCAAAACCATTGCTCACTGAATGCATCTTGAAAATGTTCTCCGTGAGTGGAGGATGCCAGCAGTGGAAAAAAGGCTCTTTTGGAAACCATGGAGGGAAGTTTACACAGATGGTATGAAAGAACTGGCATTGTGCTTGGCGATGTGGTGGGGCAGAGAAAAAGCTGCCCTAAATAGAAGGGACAAGATGCTGGGTTTAATTTAGAAATGCTGTTGGCATTTTTGTTACTGGAATGAAGGGAGCCACGAGTCTGCAAAGGAAAGGACCCAAACCCTTCACCGCAATCCCAGGGTGGAACAGAAGTGCAGTGGGTTGGCATTCCCAGGCTTTGTTTTTTTTTTTTTCCTTCATCTTGCCAGATTGCAGAGTGCTTTGTCACCTATTTAGTTGCTTAAAGATAGCTTTTAAAGTACAGAATGTCAGCCCGAGCTAAGGATTGAAGCTGTAAAGATTTTTTTGTAAAATTCCAGCCATTCCTTTGGTTTAGTAACCCTGAAGCTCTTGCAACTGTTATCATTTGTAGTGGTCACAAGGAAGTGACATTGTCCAATAAAAAACCCACCACAAGTCAAGCCACTTAGCAAGGACATAATTTAGATGTTGGTTTGACAGCTTTTTTTTCTACTCTATATGAACTGACAGAGCTCAGTTGTTTGTTAGATGCATTTGGAGGTGGCTGGGGGTGTATATCATCCTTCCCCTTGATTATGGAAATGCACGTTCATAAAAATACTGGAAGGACAGAGAAATATGGTTAGTAACTCCTTGATAAAGCTGGATTAAAATTTTGCTTTATTTATGTTAGCAATAATCATTGTGGTTTAGTGGCATTCGAAACAGCTGGAACCTTCTGTTTCAGCTGATGTTTTGATATGTCATTTTTTTCTTGGACTTTGGTCCTGATTTTCTGGTCTGTGTGAAACAGGCAAACCATTTATGTATCTCAGAGGAGTGCTTTTAATTTAGGAATTTAGAGAATTATCAAAGGTGGTTATTTTAATCTCTGCCACACTTTCAGAAGCCTTAGTCACTAAGGGCTAGGTCAGAAAATAGATTTAGGAATCTAAACTGGTACAGAAGACAAATTCAGCTACCATTTCTTTTGACTAAATCTAAATCCTGAGAAGCCTTGCTGATTTAATACCTAGTTCCAAAGGTACTTAAACATCCTATGACCATTTTTTCCTGACTTTAAAATATCCAAGTTTTGAAGTGCTGCACAGGCTCAAGGTCTTCTGAGGCTTGATAAAGTTCAGTGGTGAGATACCACGTGTATAGCCAAATCCCTGCAAGAGCTCTACACCAGGAGTTCCCTTGCTGGAGGAATCCTGCTGGGAAAGGAATCCTCCCGGGAAAGGAATCAGTATCCCAGTTGTCCTCAGAGTTGATCTTCCAGGGCTGAATAAACGTCTGCATGTGGAAGACTGAAAAATATGCAGGAGGAGCATCTTGAGTTACAGTAAATTTGGGCTGTCTAGAATACCACTGAAAAGTGTTGGGAGGGATGCAGTGGCTGATTAGTTTAACAACACTGGGTGTGTTACAAATCTAAGTAGTAGATTAGATGTCAAGTTTATTGTACAATGGGATAAGTTCCCAAACTTTTCACAGTGCTTCTTATCTCCGGAGAGCACCTGCCCCCCTGGGCTGGGCTTCCAGGGGAATTTGAGTGGGGAAGGAAAACAGCATAAGCTCTGGCATTGCAAGAACTAGCAACTGTTCCTGAAACAGTCACAGTGCTTAACTAATCCTCATCCTGTGCTTCTGGGTTGCAGAGCCTGGAAAACTTGCAGATTTTATAACTGAGGTTCAAATTGCTGAGTTTAAAACCTGTAGGGTTGCAGGGTGAACTATTTTTTTACAGGGGCAATCAGAATATTGAGGGGAGCTGAGAAACTCTGAAAAGGGAACTAAAAGAAAAACATTCATGGCCTTATCTGGTGCTCTGTAAAAAAACATTGATCATAGCCTGTGATTTCTAAGTTAAATTATTTGGGGAAACGGGCTTGAGACATGCAAGTGCTATGAGGAGATGCTGTGCATGTTATGCATCCTAAACTCCTCAGGAACAGCTATTCCCACTGTGGATGTCTCCATCCAGCTCCTCACCAGCATTATTCTGAGGGGGGATGAACTGCTGGGCAGCTGCCTTTGGAGAATACCAGTTCATTCCATATATGACCTACTTCCAGCCTGGTAGAACTTTTCCTTTTATTGAATTAGGTAAAAAAAAATAACTGAATGTGACTACAGTCCTGTCTCTTCACAACACCAGCTCTCCATGCTGACTCTGTGAATGCTACTCCTAAAGAGAACCAGGTTGGGATTCAAGAATATGAAGAGAGGTTTCTAATGAGAAGCTTGGGTTGAAACATGGCTATGGGATGACACTACCTTTGTTCCCCAGGGGTCACAAGAAGGCCCTAGAAAACCTAGAAATAAATTAAGCTTTACTTGATTTATGCAATCTCTGCTTATAACATAAGATTTACATGAAATATTGATGGCAGATTTTCAACCTGTGCTTGGGATAAATGCCACCAAGAAATGCTTCTGTTCCTTTCATCCCAGGGTGAAATGGTGAATATCTTCTGTAAGGACTGAGGCCTTTATGTTACTGTCATCTGTCAGATCTCCTACTAAATGTGCTGAGGAATACCTGGGAGATGAGAGAGGAGGTGTAAACGCTGATGTCCCAGGGACCACCATGCCCCTCTCTTCTGTGCTAAATTGCTGTAGGGTGCTTGACAGGAGCCTTGCTGAGACTAGATATTGAGTGAAGGCTGGCTGGGGATGCTCAGGCCTGACCAGGCAGAGGTAATGTTGGCAGAAAAGGGAAGCAATCAAAAGGAAGTGCAGATAATATCTACCAACACTGATGTCAGTGTCTGTAAATAGTTAATAGATAAGGCTTCAGGAGATAAGTTCTCTAAGACCAATGAAATTCCTTCTTTTTGTATACTGCAAATGGTTTCCTTTGTTCTCTTCTTTCCATCAGCTCTTGACAGCATCACTCCTCTACAGGGCGTGTGCATCAGCTCCTTGTTATGCAGGTTTGCATGGCAGGGTTGCCTGAGAGGCTCAGCTCTGTCTCTTAACCTGTAGCCCATAACCCTCAACATCTGGGTTTCATTCTCAGTGGTGCCACTTTTCTTTCAGATGCAAAGTTTGTAACTATTATCCGAGACTTTGTCACCTCGAGGTTTGGCTGCAGTGATCTGCTGCAAGCCAGTGTAGAGCTCAGTCTTCTGTAGAATGCATTGGCCAGTGCAGATGGAACAATAGCTGCCTGACTGCCTTCTGATTTGCAGAGCCTTAGGTCCAGTGGTAGTTTGCACCTCTCCAGCCCCAAATGTAGACAATCGAGATGCATTATATTCATTGTGTAAATGCAGAACTGTTAAAGGACAGGAGGCTGTAGTAAATCTCTAGGAAAAGCTGTACCCCACTGTCATTTCATTGTGGACATGAAGTTTGACCATCCTACCATGTGTACAGGACTAGCTTGGGAGGGACTTTTTGGATAAGACTTTGAACATGGGCAGAAAGTGAAGCTAATGAAAAGAATAGTCTAACCAAAGCCCAGTGAGACCCAGATTTTTCATTCTCAGGGAGTGTCTTATGGTTGAGTTTTACTTCCACTCCTCATGAAAGAAATGTCAATCCAGAAAGCTATTACAAAGCACGATTGTGAATAAAATAATTGTTGGTCAATCAAGTGATTTGTTTGAAGAAAAGTGAAATATTTCATTTGGATCTCAACTTGAAATAGTATGGAAATGAGGGAAAAAATTGCAATGAAAAATTGAAAATCCCATTCTGAAAATGTAGCATTTAATTTTCAGCAAGCTGATTCTTTTGTTTTTCTCTTCTAAAGGAACATTAGTCAAGATCATCACTCTTATGCAGATGTTTTCATGAGTTGTTGGTTTCTGAGAGTCTAAACTGACTTGTATGTAAAATACCTATCAATGTGTTAAAATGGTGATCTAATTTCAACCAGCTTCAAGTGTTGCTAAGAACCTATAGAATCCAAAAATACCTGAAACAGTCCTGCAGATAAGGGTATGAGTGTTTTTTTCTTGGTCAGCCCTGGTATTCGTATGGACAAAATTATAATAAGGAAAAGAAAAGAACCAATCTAAGTTCCAGTGATTTTATTCTTGGTCTAGAACTTCTCTTTATGAGTTGATATTTTTTAACTCAAGTGGAAGGAGCTGGAATACGGTGTAACTTTTGACAGCTTGTTGTAGCTCATTTTTAGTCTCACATATGAAGTCTAAGGAAACCTCTAAAATATTTTCTGGCCAAGTGGAACAGTCTGTTAGAAGAGCACACATTGGTTGATGGGGTGAATACTGTTCTCTGGTCAACTCCAGCCTCAGCTGTTTGCATTTTTAGCCATTGATTTGCATCCCACTCTTGTGTAGCACTGCTCCCTGCTGCTGGACAGCAAGAGGGAATCCAGTCCCTGCAGCTGTCCACTGGTATTACTGGAGACCCAGTGATGCCTCTGATAAACTGCTTTTCTGATGGCAGCAATTAAGCTCAACGGTAGCTTTTTGGAATCAATGGAAATTAAATGCAGATAACAGGCATTAATTGAGCATTTATTGGAAATAATTTAACTTGGGTCTAGTTGTGACTTAGTTAATGGAAATTAATGATGACTGTTTGGGTACAAGCAGAAATGCTGGAATGTAATGAAAGTCAATACCAGCAGCTACAAATGCCTGAGATAAGGAAGTACTTATTGATATTAGTGATCTTCAATATTTCCCATTGGAACCACATTCTAATACAGACTGTATTGCTGTGGCCTTCATCTAGAGTACTGGGGTTAGAAATTGTTGCTAATATTATAGATGTAAAGTGTCACTAATCTGGTAACTGGCTACACTGGGTAGTGAGATAATTGATGCAGTAGATCATTCTTAATTATAGTCTTGTATTTACAGACAAACTGAAACTGAGGCTGTTATTGATTAAAAGAGGTGCCATACTACAGACTTTTCTTACCCTGTATCTATATTGTTCTTGAATTTCATGTAGTGTAGCTTAGATTTTTACATCTGATTTGAATTACTCGAACGTCTTAAAGAGCTGTGTTCCAGCCAGATGTGAGAAATGGCTTTGGTTTGGAAAGTTTCAAGGAAGGACCACCAAATAATGAGGGAAAAACCAACTCTCTATTATTTTTTCCCCTACACCTTCAGTGGAAAAAAAAAAAAAAAAGTATCCCAGTTTATTAATATGAGTTGGGATTCTGTCAGGAAAATGTTCTCTACCTGCAAAGTATCTTTATCATTTTTCCAGCCCAGGGTTATATACTGGGCTTGATAAAGGCTCTGTAATTAAGAGAATTAAACACTCCTGTACATAGTTTTATTATTTACTGTGCTTTATACATGTTCTGTCACAAAGCCAATGCTTTAGCTATGCAGAGTTTCTGCTAGTTAAGCACCACTGGCTGTACT
Source organism: Merops nubicus (assembly GCF_000691845.1). NCBI lineage: Eukaryota > Metazoa > Chordata > Aves > Coraciiformes > Meropidae > Merops > Merops nubicus. The sequence continues at coordinate 6,080 of NW_008609533.1, forward strand.
AACTATAATAATTGGCTGTCCTGATAGAATATATATATCTCCTAGTTAGCCATACTAAACCCACAACTTTTTTTCTCTTTTTTATCATCGTTAAACTTCTGGATATTTGATTTAACTTATTTTTAAAATATTTATCAATTTAATTCAAGTATCCATTTTAATATGAAGACATCATGTCTTAAAGAGGAAGAGTAGATCACGTGTTGCACTGTTTTGTTGTCTTCACCTGATGGAACTACGTCTCTCAGAACTGGTTTTGTGTTGCAACATTATGTGATAAAGATTAAAGACAACCTGGTGATTTAAATACTCTATGACATGGAGAGAAACTCCTCTATTCCTGTGAAACTCCTTGGTGAACTGGGGATGCCTGCTGGAAATCGACCACAAAATGCACGAAAAAAGCAAAGTGAATTTATCTACAAAGGGTAAATAAAGGTTGGAAATTTCTTTGGAAATACTTCTAAAGCTCTGTTGAATACAGCACTGCAAAACTGGAGGATTTAACTGGTTTGTTATGCCATATACAAGGGTATATACATACATACTGGTGTGTATTTCAAGCTAGTGGTAAAAACAAAGGAACTCTAGTAAACAGTTTGCTATGAGCTCACAAAGATACCATCTGTAGTTACCTGTGAGAAGTCCAAGGAGTACAGAGACCATGTTTCAAGTACTGAAAAACCACTAGAAAATATAATTGGCATGATTCCTTTTAATGATACCTGGTGAATTGTTCTGGGCTGTACAATCCTGACCTTGATGTGCTATAAACAGAACCTTCATTTAAAAGGGATTAGGGTTGGTTAGGTGTGATAACCCACCTTAATATAAACTCTGTCTGTAAGAAGATGCCAGTTTATGGAATGTCTCCCACTCATTCCCTTTCATTGCCAATGGCCACTGTGCTGCTTTGGAGAACTCTTCCTGCTGCCAACTGACAACAGAACATCCTATGGATGAGTCTTGTCAGGGTATGAAACTCTGTCTTATTAAGGCCATCAACGTTAGCATTATTTGGGATTGACAGATGTGACACATACCAGTTTAGTAAGCAGTGCTTTATGCATTACTGAGGGTGTTTTTTGTGGCAAAGTATTGGTAGGGAAACCCCTGCCAGGTGACCCAGCCATTCTGAACCCCATGGTCTCAGGGAGTCAGAGCCTGCTAACACAGACTGGTTTGTGAGCTTGGACAAAGCCAGACCACTGTAGGCTCTCCTGTACCCTCTGAGCTGGTCTGGTAGAGGCTGGTTCCAGCCCAGAAGACCTGCTGAGTGCCCAAACTTCACACCATGTGGCCTCCCTGGCTCCCAAACTGGTGCTCAGACCAGGTCAGCTCCAAATGAAAAAGCTGAGGCTGCCTGTGCATCTGTCCAGTCTCCTGGTGTCTGGAGTAGAAGCCAAAGGGCACCAGCATCTCTACTCCCAGCAGAAACAACACGCTAGAAATTAAACATTTTCCCTAGAAATCAAACATTTTCCCGACATGAAGCTCTCAGATGAACTGAGCTGCCTGAGTCCTGGTCCTGACCGTGGCTCCTGTCCAGCTGGAAATTCGGGGGAAGATAGCCATTCCTTCTGCAGATTCCTTTCCCCATGCCACACAGGCAGACACGTGGGGCTGTGAAGTGGTTACACCTTCACTGGAGGTGTTGTTATAGGCTGGGTTAAGCCTTTTTGAAAATGGTAGGTTTAACCACCGCCCATCTCTTCTGAGCTATAGGAGACAGCTCAGCACATGTTTCTGCCCAAAACAAAGGCAAATGTAAGGTTGCCCAGGAATTTAAAAGATCTGGGTGGGGAGCCTTGTTGAGTTTGTTTTGGGCAGGGATGCATGTGGAAAAGAGACAGAGCAGATTGAGACGGAGCTCAGCAGCAGACTGGGAGGAGAGGTGGGCAGCCTGGAGGAGCCTGAACCACTCTGCACAGCTTTGGGAGGAGCCTGGAGAGACAGTTCAGTCCCAGGGTTTGCTGGAAAGACCCTGGGAATGTAGACAAGGGATCCTTCTCCCATCCTGTGAGTCAGGATACACGATTCAGTAGCAGTTCAAACGTGGGCAACCGTATATTCAGTCCCTTTCAGAGCTGTATGGAATTGGTGTTGCCCCAATGAACAAAAAAATGTCAATAAAACAGGCAAGAGAGGAAGAAGGATCAAGAAGAAATTGGCTTACCTATATCCTTGAAATGCACGACCTAAACACCCTGCCACTACCTTTAACCCCTAGAGAATTTTGAGAGACTGCTTACTTATTAGGTCAAAACAGTGTCAGCTTAAAGAAGTTCTTACAGGTCTATTTTTATATTAATTGAAAATTACAGTCTGAACAAAATTATTTGAAAGTTCCCAGATAATTCAGTCTCTAGTTGTAGATGATGAACACTGAATCTGGTAAATTCGGTCTACAGCTGGAACAAAGAGCCTGAGACCTTCTTCAGTTAATAAACATAAGTGGAATATTTGGACAGTCTGATCACAACCACTGGAACAGGCCCTGGACTGCTTATTTAAGGCACAGTTGTGACAAGAGCCTTGGGAGATTTACCTGTGGTAGGACTGCAGATGTGGCTACTCAGAGTTTTGGTAGGATTTTTAACCTTGTATAGCTGTGCAGTATTTCTATCTCTTTCACCTGGGGCCAGAGTCCTTATCATTGCTGAAACAGGGATTTATAGCACTTTATTCCCTTTAGCATTCATGTAGAAGGCCACGGAGCCCTGGCTTCTAGACCTGCTGATAAAAAGATAATCATCTTTGAAGTGAACTTCCTGGGAACCAAGTCCTCCTCCAGCTAGAGGCAATGGAAATGCTATTGCTGAGTTCAGTGGCAGTAAATTTCAGTTCTAACATTTTTTATGACACCTCTTTTTGGAACAGATACATTTATTTGAGCATTTGTTACTAATTGCCTGCATTTTTTTTTTGTAGTTTATATTATTGTTCAATAAGACTGGTATTTCTCAAAACAACTTGTGGGAAGTAAGGACTGCGTTGGGCAAATCTTTTAAATATTGAACTTATCACCTCCTTTGTCTTCTTTTTTATTATCCACCCATTTAAATCATAATGAGATAGGCATTGTAGAGACTTGATAATCTCATTATGCTGAGAGGTTTGGCAAATAGCTCATAAAATGTAAATTATTACTTTTTTTAATGCAGAGAGAGGGGGAGAGAGAAATACCATAATTTCAGCAGTTTAACTTTTTTTTTTCCCCACACTATGTTATAGCTCTGCAGAATTTGAAATGACAGAGGTACCAACCCCAAGACTCAAGATTATACAGTGGAAATGCCAATGGACTCCTCAGCACACTATCAGCCTAATGTTATGAATTCAGGAGGGCTTCTTTAAACAGAAGAGGATCAAAAGAATGAGTGTTTGCCCTGACTCCCTCCTCTACCAAATTTTGGCATTATGGAGGGCACCAGAAATGGAGCTCACCTCACCTAATGTAGAGGTAGGCAGATACTTAGCTACACATCAGCTGGTCACTCATGTTCCCCTTACAGCTGATGGGAAGAACCAGAGACCTGTAGGCTGTGATTGATCTAACCTATTGTAGACATTGAGGAGGATGTGACTTGAGCCCCAACAGTGATTAGTTGGATACTGTTGTTTACACTGTGTGTATTTACCTTTGCTCAGCTGAATCCCATGCCTTAGTATCACCTTAAGTCCAAGACAGCTCCACCTCAAGCCATTTTGGGGATTTATACAAGCTTTCCAAGCCTTTTGCCTGCTTGTCTTGAAGGCACTTTTTGATAATTTGGCACTTTAGAAGGTTTGAAAAAAAGAACTGAAATCAACCTGATGCCAAAGCCACATTTGCCACACGCTCAAAACCGTCCCTCTGGCTGCCACCGACATGAATATTTTGGTATCAGCAG
>NW_008609533.1:10003-39293 GCF_000691845.1 Merops nubicus
CCACAGTCAGGATCTGGTGAGGTGTTTACAGTCTTCTGCATGGACTCATTCATGATAAAAAAGCAGAAGATTGTTTTGCAGATAAAAGTTGCCATGCTACAAACCCAAACCAAGGAAGTTCTTTTGTTAAGAACTAAGTGTTGTGTTTGATAATCCTGCCTGCAACAGTCTGGGTTTCCTTTAAAAATTAAAATGGGAAATTACTTTCTTCAGTACTGACTAAGAAGCCACAGAGCCTCACAGTGAAATTACTTTCTTGAATACTAAGAAGCCACAGAGCCTCACATTGAATCTTGTCCTTTGAATCCCTCTCTTTTAAAAACTTGCTTATCTATAATTTTGGTCAGTGTTTTTAGAGCAGATTTCCTCACAGCTCTGAAAACTGACAGAGCATTCAGGAGAGCTGGAGTAATCTAGTCTCTATTTAGCAAATTAGTGCTTGATTTTCCTAAGCAGGCTGGCCAAAATCTCAGTGAGGATCCAAATCCAAATTTTGCAAATTCAAACTTTTATCGTCAGTGAACTAAACCTCTCATTATGGCTACAGAACATCTAGCTTTGAACCTGAATTTTGGAGTCTGGGTTTCCCCTCTGCTTCCTGGCTGAGAGCACCATTGCAGCAACGCCTCGCACGAGTTCCTGGCTAATTGAAGCACTAGTGGCATGCAGATGTGCTAAACGAAGGAATGTAATAAAACATTTATGAGATACTTATGCTTTGAAGCAATAAGGTGTTAAAGAGTTAAAAAGAGCTTGGCTTTTTTCTTTTTTTCCTCAGGTCCTTCAGGCCAGAAACCTTTTGCAACGCACAGAGCACATTTGGGATCTGACTGCTATTGTTATTATTCCCTTTTGCAGGGTTCTACATACAGATCTTTTCTGATTCCCATGACTAGGACAGAGATCTGCACTGTGAAGCACGATGCAGTGATATGAAACTCTCTTGGCAATTTTCAAAATATGCAACCCATAAATCATTCACCTTAACCTGGGCCCAAATTTGCATGAAAGTGGGGGTCAGTTGTTTCAAAAACGAGTTTACCCAAGTGATCCCAGCTGTGTGTGAAGCACAGAACCAAGGTAGGTTTCAGATGGCTCCAGGGTTCATGGTGGGTGCTTTGCACAGCTGTAATAAGTGGGTGAGGAGAGTTAAGCATGAATAAAGTGTGGGTGGTGGAAATATTCACCGGGCATGTCACAGCCAGGGGAGGAAGCACAGGGACCTCCCAGCTCTGTGATGGGAAGGACGTCAAGGCTCCCTGGACATGGGTCCTAGTTATTTATTTATTTCGGCTCTGACACATTCCCATCAGGAAAGCAAAAAATGTGAAATTGATACCGTTGCTTTTCAAAGCAAGGAGCTGATTGTGGCTGAGCAACAGAGCTGTCTTGTAATCTGCTTCCAAACGTGTGGGTGCCTCTTGGGTTTCCTCAGCTATTTTATGGCCCATTTTCAAAGATTTCTGTAAAATCGGGCCAGCAATGTCTGCGTCCCCTACCACATCAGTGAAAAATTGGACCGTGTCTCAGCCATGTAAATTCCTTCTATAAGAAGCATTTACATTTTACAAAGTGTAAATTTAGCAGACCACTTTCACAGGGTGAATTCATCCCTGGTTCATTACAGTTACTACATGGGATGGGTTGACTAATAGTTTACCATCAGTGAACAGCAAAACGAGCGGCAGGTATAACTGAGCATTATAAAGGTTTCTTCCAGGACTGCTGTGACATATTCAGGTATCTTCAGATAAGATAATTCATTCTTACTCTTCCTGTATTTTCATGAGAACTTATCTATAAGTAAACAAACCCTGAAGCCTAGTTTATGTTACTTTATTGTATTATTATATGGCACAGTAAATGAAATAAAGCAATCTTCTGGCTTCTCCTTGACTTTTCATATGCGTTGTTCCTAGACAAGTTTTCTTGCACACATAAAATATACACAAAAACTTTCATGTCTAAGGTCCTAGTAGTTCAAACACAGTCCATTTCCTTTATTGGCAACAGATTTTAACAGTTAGGATTTGATTGGGCTGGGAAATATTAGGAATGTGTTGAATAACACACTGTTAAAAATACAAGATGTGTAATGTTTAAGTAACAATAGATATTCACGGGCCACGTTCATGGTCCACAGCTGCAGCCACAGCTGATACAGCAGTTAAAAAGATGCTGTTCTCCAAAGCTGCCAATAGTTGCTCAAAATGGTGGGGTGAAATGATGGCTTCATTGAAGTCTGTGGCAAACTTCACCAATCTTGTAGGAGTGGAACGTCTCTTTTCGTCCAGAACAATGTGCTCATTCAATCTGGAGGATAAGTAGGTTTTTCAAAACGTCTTTTTAGCCAAATAAAGGACAAAAAAAAAATGTCTTTAAACCCGGGCAAGAATTAGTGACATTGATAACTGTCATGTTTGAGGTTTTAAGGAAAGCAATGAAAACTCAAAGCCTGCCAGTATTTCATTCTTTGACGCTAAAAGACTCATGCAGCAAGAATCTGTAAGTGACACTCAACCAAGAAAGAGCTTTAGGAACAGCTGATGTGAAACTTGAAAAGGGGCAACGTAACAAATGTGATGCGAGGGGAAGTGCTTTCATTCCAGCTCAGGAACATCTGGTTCATTGCAACAATAACTACTGTAATTATATCACTGCTGGAAAAGCTGCTCTAGGTTAGGTTAAGTTTGTGGTTTCTATAATAAACACTGCTTTGGAGGAGTGGGGGTTTCAGTATTTCAGCCATGTCAGATCACGCTGAACTGAACTGTGATTTGATGCAAAAATAACAAAATATGGAAAACATAAAAGCATTATTTCTAACCGTATATTTCTTGAGGTACACTCTTGGTTTATTCCTCATTATAGCAAGTAGAGGGTATGCCAAAGAAGCAAATTGTTGGATGACTGACCATATTTCACTGATAAAAACTAAAGAAGTCATTTTTTTTGCCAGGTGGAAATAGGAGTATTAATCCTTACAGTAATACATACTGCTGTAATAAATAAACAAGCATCCTGCAAAGGACACCGTTCTCACTTTACATACAGGGAAAACTAAGGAACCTGCCTTAGGTCAGATAGCAGCTTAATGTTGGAGAGTCTCCTAGTAAGAATACAGTGGATTTTTCCAGATGAGTGTGCCTGTGCAGTAGGGCTTACTACCCAGCCACCACATTATTTCACTAGCCACTAAAAATGAAGTGTTTCCACTACAGTACAACGCTTCTCTATCTAATGGAAAGTCTGAATCTACACAAGTCTTACAACAGCAGAACCAACTGAATTCTCTGGGTTGCCAAGTGTATTTCCTGAATATTATACAGCAGCAAGAACAATTCTCTGTTTTCCTGGCAACAGAGTACAACAGAGTGCTGACCATCACAGCAGCAGTGCCCACAGCCATCTGCAGTGGGCTACGTGTTGCACATGAAAATTTTCTCATCCACTGCAAAATATAAATAAGCCAGTTCGTATTCTGCTGTTAGCCTGGATTCTACAATAAATATTATATAAATCTGTACGATTTTAGTGCATTAACGATGCACAAAAAAGAATGGATAAACATCTTGCTGATATGGGGAAATAGGGATGTCACTACACATCCATGAATTGCCATTAAAATTCTTTGTTACCATAGAAAGGTGTGCAGTAGATCCCAAACTTCCTCACACCTTTGAGACTTTAAGAATGCTGGAGAAAGAGAGATTTTTATGATTATAATTTGCTTCTCTACCCTCACCTCACGACTTGAAGTGCTTGCCACTATGTGTTCAGATTCACACCTTTGTACAAGATAGGTCAAGTAGGATTTTCAGGCTATGTGTATGCACCATTTTAACAACTGACTTGCATGCTTACCCTGGCAAAATATTACCTGAGCAAGAATCAACTTATATTACACATGCAAATGTGGGTTTGTCTGTGCAGCAGACTCTTGTTTTATAAATGCAGGTTTAATACTATCTCCAGTTTTATCTCTTGCAGTTAAAAAGTAATTTCTACCAGCTCACTGCCTGGAATTGAAATGATTCTTTTGTTTTGATACAGAGAGAACAAAATAATGCTAGAATAGCACAGTCTATTTTCTGGGTGTTAACCTACCAGAAAAGTTCAAATTAATGGAGTTCAAACTGCATCAAAAAAAGTGGAAACTAAAACATGTTGAAGGCAGACCAGGGAAAACATACTGTCATTTTCAAAGTTCCAAGAAAAAGTGGATGTATAGTTATTTAGGATTAGCTCTATCTGAATTCTCCGACATATTATGTGGTTTAGCACTAACAGTCATAGACTCATCAGTCACACATGATTTTTCTTCCATAATGTTCTTTCTTTATATCTTTCATATCTCTCTAGATAGACCACCCCTATATATCCACATGCATATATACACATAATATATTTTGGGGGAGGGTGAATCAAGATTGACCTATCTCCATTTTCATAGAAATCTTTCTGCAAATAAAATCACATGAATCATAAAGAGAAAACTACCTCTGACTTGAAAGTTTCCTATTTCTCACTTGTCTGTCGTCTCATCGCCAGTTTTAGAATTCTGGCAAGTGGGCTGCTGAAATTTTTATTAAAAAAAAATATAAATAAATGTGTGATCTTATCATGCATATTTTTCTGTAATATATGTTCCTGGTTTTATTTCAGTCTTTGGCTACAGTCAGTGCCACAAATGCCTTAATATTCTGTGATTTTATTGCAAAAAGATTAAATCTCAGAATTACAAATGGAGGAATAGATCATCAAGTGGTGTCAGGCATCACTCTCCCCTATCAAGAGGACTACAGAGCAATTTACATAGGCTGAACTATGGAAGAGTTTGCTTTCAAGATGTGTAGAAAATATGAATGGTCTAATGATGAAACAAATGAGGCATAAGCTTGAAGCTTGCCCTACACTCATGCTAAATGCCAACTCGAACTCTGATCTGGTCCATCAGACAGGAAAAGTCACAAGTAAAAGGTTTTCAAGCTACTGGCAGCAGCACTGGGCATGCCTTAACCATGCTAGCTTTAAAATTCCACCTAGAACTAGGATGAACCCTTCACCTTTCTTTTTTTTGGATGCTAAAAAATCTACATCTCTGCTCCTGCCTGCCGGGGAACTGAATCTTGGAGGATGTTGAATGTTGCCTGACTAATGCTAAATGTCCTCAAATGCCTTTCTTGTCAATGGCTCTAGATACCTTCCAGCACCAGGCACTCATTCAAAAAATAGAAGTTAAGTTATTGCAGACTTTTCTTCAGTTTAGGTGTTGTCAGGAAGTCTGGCAGGACTTAAGATTCAGTCCTAAAATGCTGATCTTTCTCTCATTTTATTCCAGTCTGGGGCTGGGCTATTCTCTATGATCCATACTGTACTTGATTCCATATATAGACTAAAAGAAAAAAGGAAAATGTTTTGGTTTTTCTTTTTTAAGTAATAAAAAACCAAAATGAAGAATATCAAATAGGGCATTGAAACATGGGTTTAAAAAAAAAAAAAAACAACGCTGAAGATAGAATTTCCAATTTTATGGCTTTTTCTCTGTTTTTGCAGTGTTTGCTTAGTACATCTAGACAGCAGAAAAATTTGCTTGTGGCGGGCTGACTTCCTCCCGTGGTGCTCATAAGTCATCACCCATTGGTTCAAGTGCCTTTCATCCCTGCTAAGCTCATATCAGAATCCCTCGTGCTGAGGCCGGCCAGGCTCATTTCCAGCACTGGTCCCAGGCTGCCTTGCAGGGAAAGGCATTTACTGGCACTGGCTGCTGGTGTCTGCAGCAGAACTGGGCATGGGGAAGGCAGGGGAGCACCTGGAACCATCTGAGATTCCTGTTTGCTCTGCAGATAGTCCTGGAGATGTTCCCCTGGAGCTCTAAGGGCTTTTTCGGTTTGGGACTTTTGCTTTGTAGAATGCTAATATCTATGGAAAGTTGTCCTCTCTGGGAACAAACAGGACCAGGTGTTTGAGACAGGCAGAGCAGAGATCTGGGCTATTTGCAGTGACCACAGAATCACCATGGTTGGAAAGGACCTCTAGGGTCATCAAGTCCAACCTTCGTCCCAACATTTCCCTAACCACTAGACCACAGCCTCAAGTGCTGCATCTTTTTTTGAACACCTCCAGGGATGATGACTCCACCACCTCCCTGGGCAGCCCAGGGGTATTATGAAGCTTAACAGTTAACAATTTTCCCATCATACATAAGAGAAATATGAATGAGAACTGTAATACACAGAGTAAGAAAAGAAAGATAATCCTAATTTCACTTCTACAAAGACCTGATCCCTCTCACATCAAGTCTTTGATTCCTCATTTATTTCTCTGAATTGCCTGTTGTGATTACAAGAGCTGATTTTGGAGACTACCTAATTCTCAGAGATGATAAAGATATTTTCTGCATGGATACAAAATACCTTCACATTAAGCAAACCTATGTTTTGTGAACACATCCAGAGTTAGATGTTGGACATTCAGACTTCATTCAGTGGTGATAGTGTAGAAATTCTACAAGAAACCAGGGAGACAAAGAGACTTGCAATAAAATCATGAGAAAAAATATGTCCTGATAATATGAAATTCTGTAGATACAATTACATGTGCTCATGAGGAGTGGCTTTGGGTTTTTTTTTTTTCACTTCGTTATGCAACTTCAAAACAAAACATCTTTATAGAAGAGACTTTGACCTGTTCTGTGTTCAGCACCACTCTCATGTAAGTGTCTGGTCTTCTCACTACAGGTTAGAAACTCAAATCATAAAATTCAGACCATGAAATATGAAACACTCCAAAACTCCAAGTTCAGATAAGGAGTCTGACCATGGAGAGCTGAACACTGCAGAACACCATAAGAATGTGTAAAGCACTGATACAATGGCAGGGGCTGTACATACATCTCATGTTTATGTGGTTTGTAAGGGAAACATCTGAAGTTCAGACTGTTGAGATTCATGTCTGTTAAAAATGGGAAATATTGGGGGCTACTTGAGCAGCCTGGTCTAGTGGGAGATGTCCCTGCCTGTGGCAGGGGGGTTGGAACTAGATGATCTTTCAGGTCCTTTCAAACCCTGACAATTCTATGATTCTATTAAACATTTAATTCTTACAGATGATCAGCAGAGGGTTAGTGAGAACAGATGTTTCTGTAATCAGCACAGAGTGGAATAATTCTCAGTGTTCAACATCCTTCAACTCTGTATGTCCTGCATGGCAAGATACACACTGGGCAGCTACAATTACTGGGGTAGAATTTACAGAACACTGAGGAACACATCTCAGGATCTGGTAGAAAGTTGCTTTCACAGGCAGGTAGTTTAATATTTTCTGTTATAAATGTAATTATGTGAAAGGCAAAACCAGTACAAACCCAAAGAATTGCTTGACAACTTCATTTTCAGACCAGTAAGTACATTCTAGGTGCAAAACCTATCCCTAAAAGGGGAATCCATCTCTCTTCCATAAGTAGAAATGAATAGAATACATTCCTGATTTCTACTCAGACCCTTAGATGACACTTCCCAGGCCATGTTTACACAGAAATCCACAATGCCAACAAAATGCATGGCCCTGTCAACCCCTTACTTCTGCCCAGACTCCCTCCACATACCAAGTGACTCATGCTAATCACCAGCCACTGTTCTCCTGAAGCCAACACCAGGAGCAAAGTGGTCAGTGGTCATCACTGAGCTCCCTGCAGGACTGTCCACGGGAGCAGCAGGAACAAGCTCCCTGGGACCAGGTATGCTGGGGTCACCACTTTGAGCAACACCTTGGGCTGATACGACTCTTAAGTGAGTGCTTAGCTGTGTCCTCATTCAGGAGGGGTTTGTCTCACTGTGTTGGCCATACTGAATTTTGCTCTCCAAGATCAACCGGTATTTAAGTGTCTCTTTCCTGGCACCTCCCAGCATCTTCTATTCCATAGCAGCACCTACCATCACTATGACAATGTGCTCAATTAAAGTGATATCTTTCTAACTGACTATTTTTCCTTTTAATTTTTTTTTTTTCTTTTTCTTCCATTCCTCCAATTCAGAAATCTCCCTCTGGTAGCCTCCACAAGGGAGGCTACAGAAACCCACAGGGGAGAGCTCATTTTCCCTTCATCCGAAAACTCCAGTGTCCTCTCGGTGCTCTCCCGCAGTGCGCCGGCCTTTACTCTCTGGCCCGAGCTCTTGGAAGGCTGCTCTTCACCCTGGGAGAGCTTTCCCACATGCTGGATTGTCAGGGGACTGCCTGACCGTGGCCAGTGGTTTCTGAGTGAGGACACGTGGGCGGAAAGGGGCAGAGGGGCCACGCTTGAGGAGAGCCGAGCCACTGCAGGAGGGAAGCCTGGACCAGAGCTGGGATTTGTGGGTGAGGAGCTGCTGGCCTGCCAGGGTATGGGGTCTGTGCAGACAAGTATCAATAAAGGCATTAAAAATAGAGAAAGTAATGGCCTCTCAAATTGCAGCCCTTGGTTTGCAGGAGGTTTTGTCTGTCCCAGAGTCGTGCGGGTGAAGTTTGTCCTCTGTCCACATCTGCTGCGTTTGCTTGGCAAGTCCATAGTGACAGGATACCTGACCTGGGAAATTATGCCTGCAAGAGCTACAGGCTGTTTCTCACCTGCACCATGTTAATAGCACTGCAAGATCTAATATATATTTATATATATTAGATATACGAGCTGCTGTTGCAGTTTTGAGTCCCCCCTGCCTTGTTTCTCACAAACAAATCTGGGCTGCAGAGATATGACAGAAAATAACAAGCAACCCCAAATTTGAAATTCAGCTACAGCCTTTCCCATAGGTGAGGTGAGTTTGAATCTACAGCTGGGATCCACCTTTCATGGGAAGCTGTGAAATGCTGTGTTCCTGCTGCTGAGGGTCTGCACCCCCATGCAGTGGCACAGGGGGCAAAGATCCACCTCACTGGCAGTATGGCATCACCATACCCTGCAAGACTCAGATTTCCACCATCATTACCTAACTGCAAAATAAAGCAGGCTCACAGTCTGGGATCTGTTTTGTTTTGTTTTGTTCTCTGTGTGTGTTTGTGCCAGCTGTATCCAAACGATGGCTGGCAATACTTCCCGATTTTGTAATTGAGATGTATAAATACAGCAAGACTGAGATACTATCTAGTAATGTAATACTTTTCCATCCCTAGGCATTGACAGGGGCTGGTTCTTAACTACCATACAAGTTCAGACGTAAATGAGAAGCCCAGAGTGCAATCACACAGGACTTGCAGCACGAGGCACTCTGACTGGACCTGATCTTTTAAGTTGCCAAAGTCAACCCTGAGTGCTCATCACCCACCAAGGTCAACAGAGGCTCAGAATACTCAGCATCAGTTAGGGGTACAAAGTATCACATAAGATCCAGTTCCCTGGCTGATTCAGGTTCAAATTGAGGCTATTGATGTTGTCTTTAAGTCAATACCTTAGACCCTCGGTCACAAGAGGTTAGATAAGATTAAAGAACTGAGTTTTTTTTAATCTACTGAATATTAAAAATGGCCACTTCTGGCTTTCCATTCACACCATCTGTTGCTAGCAGGTTGTATCGGCAGTTTCAGGACAGATTAATAATTGTTCCTGATTTTGGCACACCAAGAGGTTAAAAATAAGTCTTTAGCCACACAGAAGAGTCCCCAGCCATTGATTTCTCTAAGATACTCTGGCAACATGAAAAGAAAATATATGGTATGAGCCTTCTTAGAATTATTTCTCCCAGCCACATGTGATATAAATAAAACAAACCTCAAGAATCTGGCTTAGAATATGGAATAACATTATGCTACAGTCATTTCTGCTGTGTTTACCACAGCAAATGTTGAATTACAGGCATCACTGTACATAATATTTAAATATTTCAATGATACCCAGAGCTCTCAACACTCTTGTTTCTTTCCCATGTTCACAACAATTTGCCAGCAGCGTTTTAGAACAGAGCAGTCATTTTATACCAGCCTCTTTGTGTCAAGGAATGAGAACACACCATGCTGCTGTATCTAAGAGGTAGCATAACCCCCTGCTACAGCATCCTCACCGAGTTCTGGGGTGCCTGAGGGTTAAGACAGTCCCAGGATGTGTGTCCAAAGGTTTCCCTGACCTGTGGGATCTGTGGTTCAGAGGCAGTGCTGTCAGGTCCTGCAAGGCTGAAGCACTGTCTCAATTCCCAGCAGCCACAACCACCAGCAGAAGGGATCCTCCTGGTGAGTCCCCGTGAAGTCCTCCAGCAGCAATCCGGGCTGAGGAAGGAGAAATTTAACATGTGTTAGGTTAATGGATCTGTTAAGTTGCTGTTTTGAGAATAATCTGTCTAAACAAAAGCCCAACCCGAGAACAGAATGAAAATTGAGGGAGAATCAAGAAGGGAGCCTGCAGAAATTTTCAATTATCTGAAGTATAAGAATGAAGATAACCACAAAACTGTTAGAGGAAACCACTGCAAGGATCAAAGATGACATCTCCAAATGGAGATATCGTGTTTTATGTACAAATAGCAAACAAGGGACAGATGACAGTAAAGAAAAATAGCTATGTAAAGCTGATATGAATGCTAAAAAAAAGTTTCACTTAGCATCAGAGCCTTTTTCACTGGATCTTGAAGTACACATAGGAATTGGACAATTGGACAGGACACTGGTTTTTTGAACAAGTTGTTTCTACAGGCATTTATTCCTATCATAAAGTTTTGCCTTTCTGTCTATTATAACCAAGCTTTTCAAGAGAGCATCTGGCAAATAAATGTAAAGTGCTCAACACATCTAAAAATCTGGTCATTATAAGGATGCCCACCTAGCAGTTGAGCTCTTCTGGTCACCGAGCTCCTTACACAGTCCAGTTCCCCATAGGACAGGAGGTATTAATTCTGCATTTGAGAGCATCCACAGGAACCTCTGTTCAGTGGTGGGGAGGAGGGAGAGAATTGAATCACAGGACACTGAGACCAGTTTGGAGGTGGGGGAAACTCTGACCCAGCCCACTCCTTCCAGCCTCCGCTTCCAGCTCTCTCTCAAACTCTGGGTGTTCCCGGACTTGCTGGAGCCTCCTGCCAGTTCCAGCCTTTCCCCAGTGTGGAAAAGTAACTGGGGGAGCTGGACCATAACAGCAGCTGAGGCCAGGAGAGGAAAGGACTGGGAGCATTGCTGGCAGTGCAGCTGGGAGTATTACATTTCCAGTCGGCGTTGACTGGAAACACATTCTGCAGGGCTTAATGAAGAGCGAGGGAGGAAGGAGGCATGGAGGTGGTGCTAGCTGGGAACCAGCCACTAGATGAAAGGTCCTTATTTGATGGAGGGGAGGGAACAGGAATGGGAAGCCAGGATACCACCTTCTGAGCAAAAAGAGGGGGTTTATATAGCTATTCCTCAGTATTTATTTCTTGAGGAGTCTATATGATGCTTCTGAATCTTTGGGTTGGTGGGCCCGGTTTCCTACAGAAAATCAGACCCATGCTCAGTCCTGCATCTGCTTTGAGCTGTTATTTTTGATTTGTGGCCACTTGACAGTTTAATTGGAGGGTCTGAAGGTTTAGTTTGAAGATCCTCCTAAATACACAGAAATTACCTTCTTAATGTTTTGAAGATGTGGGTCTTCTCACCTTCATTTTAGCTAATGGCTACCGAACTCCTCCAGAGTCACAGCCTGACTCAGTCTGAAGGCAAGGGAAGGATCAGGGATCTCAGTTTGCCATCACATGCTCTGCCCACCAGCAGGACTCTGCTGCCACATGACCTCAGGGCTGGGAGAGTGGACGACGGATGTTTTTTCTCCCTGGAAGCCAGTCAGTAGCAATGTCCACTGACAGCATGCATGATCACATCGCTCTGAGGTCAGAAGAGGAAGCATTATTCATTCTTCTTTTGGGACTGCAGCAAATCCCTGCATGAAAAACAGTCAGCTAGAAAAGAAAGCATGCTTCGTATAAAGCTAAATGATTTAATTAAACATTAGATTAACTCTCCCCAAAGCCACTAGCAAAAAACACCACCAGCGTGTGCAAAAGACAGATGCTTATGGATGGACCTACACAACCTTTTTCACAACCTTTTATATAACATTAATATGGGCTTAGATGAAAAGTAGTCTTGTTCTTTTCAAGCCAGCATGAAGTACAGCCAGGAAGTATTAGTCATCAGAGATTTTTGGTAGTTGTAGTTTGGAACCCCAACTGGAGTGTTTGCTTTATACAGTGCTAATAAAAGCTGAAAAAAAAAAAAATCTAAGTCAAGAATTGGCCACTATCTCAGGCAAATCATATTTCTTTTTAAAATAGCTTTTGACTAAACTATCGCTATTAGAATAAATTTTTATGCCCTTACAGCACAAGACAAATGCAAAAGAAACAACCCTTCCCTCTTCCCCAAGGAACTGTAACAACATTTTTTTCAGAAAGATTTTGCAGGATTTCATACTAAAATATATTCTGAATTGTGTTTTAATGGGGGAAAAAAAATCTCTTATTTTTTGTAACCAAAATAGAATAGATGTAAAATCTTTCTCAGAAGGTTTTTACCCTCTAGAATGAAACTGAGAATTTTTCGTGGGTTAGTCCAAAAAACTGATTTTAAAATTTTGTGAAACAATTCATGGCTTTCTTGAGTTATTGGCCATTCCAAAGGGTACCTCCATCCTGTAGGCTTCTGTGTTTTGGTCACTTTAAAAATTGCTGGTTTAGGCCAAATAGTATTTTTGCACACAAGTGAGATTTGCTTCTACAAGCAAGATGGTTTCTGCAAAGCACTCAGGCAGTAAGTACAAATGGTTATGTGTACTTTGAATTCCTGAAATGAATCATGGAAAACTCTAACGTAATAATGTGCTGTTATTAAGTGCTATACAGCTACAGTTGCTATAAAAACGATGAAGAAATCTGAGGTAGTGAAATAAATCTTCAGCTGGTACAAATCAGCACAGCTCTATTGAACTGAAGGGAGCTACTTTGATTTAAACAAACAGAGGCTTTGATATGATCTATAGTTTATTCACCATACTGAATAAACTGTGGCATAAGCTGGTGAAGGAACATGATTTGCCCTGAAGTCCATGCTCTTGAGGGTCTGTTCAGGTAGGCCTTCTTCAGCATGAGGTACAGTGTGGAAAACTGTGTGGAAGGTATGGTGGCCAAAGGGTGCAATGCTGGGGACAGATGTGAATCAGTAGAAGTCCAAGCCAATGTGTGCTGGAGCAGGTACCAAGGCTCCCAGGAGATGCTGACTTGAGAGGGAGCTGAAGCACAAGCTGGTTTGCTCTCTCCTGGCTCCTCACTGCTTCTTACCTCCTCTTCCTCCTGTCCATGCTGCTTTCCCTCTCATTAATATAACTGTTTGTGCAGCTAGATGGTCATCTGGTCCCAAAAAACCTGCATAGGGTTAAAACTGATCTGGTAGATCATCAGATTATGGGTCAGCTTGCTGCCTCGGTTCATACCTCTGCTGGCAAATGGTTAGAGGTGGTGTGGTGGCACCTAGGACAGCTTCTCTTGGTGGGAAAACCAGTAATACTGACCTAAAGAGTTTCCAAGAGATATGTGCCCAGCAGCACTGTGATTAAAGGTGACTTTTTGGCTGCCAGCAGTGCAGGACCATGTCCCCATCCTGCTGAGGACCACTGACTTGCTGCTTATTCACCCAGCAGCTCTGACCTCTGAGAGCCACACCAGGTCTGCCTGGGTCTCCAAAGCAGAAGAGGTCACTTTAATTCAGGTCATAACAGGTATGCCATTCCCAGCTCTGCAATCTTCTGTTTCAAGCAGTAGTTTGCTTAAAGAGTGAAATTATTTTAATCATAAATGCACCCTTTTCAGGCATGTTGCCTCTGTTTTGTTCAGGGTTTTGAGGATTTTTATAACGGTGCTCTTACATCACTGCACCCAGACACAATGTTAACCATTGTGAGATAAAGCATGTTTTTTACATTTACCTAAGTGTGCAGCTTTCCTCTCTATTGGCCAATGTTTTCCTTTTTCAGTTATGAATATTTCAAATCATGCACATTCTTCTGGGGAATGATAAAGACACCTGTATTTGATAATATGTATTTGATAAGATAAAGAACAAAACTGCTTCTAAATGACATCAGAGCAGGGTGGTTGTGTGTTACCTATTCATAAATTATGATCCAGGCTGTGTCAGAAAGTGGTACAAAGCAGAGGGCACATGAGAAATACGATGCTTCCAACACTGCTCCCCACTTCTGGTAGGTCAGCTCCCTGCATGCAATATCTAGACAGCTTCGATTAGACACCAGGACGTCCCAGGAAATTGATAACTATCCTCCTGGACTCCAGCTGAAGGAGTGTGATAGCAACGATCAAGATTAAAAAAATGAGATAATAGTTTTTTTATATGATTGACATTCTGCTTGAGTGTTTTCACACAAAGACCTCTCTCTCTGCCTGACGTGCAGGCGCTGCATTCCCAACACATTCTTGCAGCCTACACCACATCCCTGAACAATAGCAAGCCTTCTTTCATTTTCCTGCCTAGTTTCTGTGAACAGCACTCTGTTGACAACCAAGTCTGTTCTCACTCCTGAAGAATTCAAAAAATTGAGCGATATAAGGACAGCTTGTGACTTCCAGGAGGCATCTTGGAGCATCCTGTTTTTTAAGTTGTGGCTTGGTGCTTCTTTTTGCTGTTTTGTTTCTGTTTCAAAGGAAACCTAGAAAAATGCAGTTTCCCTGCAAATCCATCCTCAGACCAGGGAGCTGCTCTGAATGCAACACCACTGCTAACAGGAAAATGCAAATGCATGGATGACTTTCTCTCTTTGACCATTCCAAAACAGCCTTTCTCCTCTAAACTTTAGTGATAATGCTGAGTAACAAACTGACCACCTCTGTGCAACTGAAATCTGTGACACAGGAAAACAGATGTGTGGACATTGGTTTGCTTTCCTTGCCAACCAGCCCCAAGCCTAAAACAGACAGGCCACGGGTAAGATTAAGGAAGTCCAGCCTTCTTAACACTCATCCCAGCTCCTTCTCTTGTTCTCAAAGAATGATGAGCTTTGGTCAGCTGACAAGGACTTCACAAATATGAGCAATGTGCATAAAAGAGCCAGATCTCTCCCCTTTGTCACATAAGAGCAAATCACTCTCACCAAAACAGCATCGTGCTCACTCTGGTAGCTGGTGGTGAACCAAAATAAAACAGAAGAGATGGGGAATTACTGTGATGAACTTGTTGGCATGTTTTATCTTTCTTTAATTGATGATACACATCTATACCTGGGCAATATATCCCCCAAACCATAAGCACTTATAAAGCATAAGAGGAGAGAGGAGAGGAGAAGACAGGAGAGGACAGGACAGAACAGGATGGGAGAGCTGAACTTGTACCGCTACACTGAGCCACCTTTTAGTGATACCATTTGCTTTGTACCATCACGCTAACATCAGAGACTAGAAAATGAGCAAAATCTCTCCCTGCCTAGTCAGCTGTGGTAGTTTTCTAGTTTGGAAAAAAACTAGGGGCACATTTTAGTGTATTTTCAGTGTAACATTTCTGTTGTTGGCATCCTGGATTTTAAGTGGGCATGCATGTGCACACGTGCTGTTTCCACCTATTCAAGAAGTCTGATGAACCAGAAGCACCCTGTCTTAACACCACCTGGAAAACTTCAGCACTGTTGGCATCTTACTTCAGGACCTTATGTCTAAGGATCCCTCAAGGAAAACCTACTGTTAATTTAGGCCAAATTTGTTCTTGGCTTCCTATTTCTCTGGGTGGATCTGGCACAGCCAATGCCAAAGTGGAACATCAATGAACAACTGTGCTGGCGTCACTGAAAAATGAAAACAATTGGAAAATGACAATCAAAGGAAGGTGAAAGATCTAGTCCCAGGGCTTCCTGCTTCAGCTGAGAGTTTATTCAGATGGCCTCCAGATAATCTAAGCCAGATAGAGGGCACACTGACTTATTCTGATGTTTATTCTCTTGGCTTTGTTAGCTGTCGAATGCAAGAGCAGTCTATCCTGGATGCATTTATGCCCTACAATTTCCACACATCTTCACATTTAGGCTTTGATTTATGGTGCTGCCACAGAAGCAATATGGGATAGAGAGAGGGGTTTAAGAAATATAAAAGAATGAGCAAAAGCAAGACATTTTCTGTCTTCTGACATCTTGTATGATGTAATTATGCAGGGCATTACTTCTGTACCAATTAAATATACTTAATCTAAATATTTCCCATAGAGTAGTGTAAAGGGACCACAGAGAATCAGTCCCCCCAGATCATGCTAAGCCTTTCCTGGAAGACATGGTTATCCAGTTCAGGTATTAGCTACTTGGAATTAGACAATTCAGCTGTCAAAACAATACTTCATACAAGGGCAAGGACAAACTAGTGTGTATGGGAACCAGAAGTCAAAGTCAAGTCACTTAACCAGGTTAAATTCCTGGTTAGTTTATCTTCATTGCACGTGAGGTAACAGCCTATGGTATCTTCACAATGAGAGCCCAACTCTCCACTGTCTGCTGCCTCCACTGGAGGAAAATACAGGCTCCAGAACTGGAACTCAAGGTGGTATCAAGAGGACAGATCCTAGCCTGGGCAAAGAAAAGAAAGGATAAGGCTCAGAGCACCAACAGCATTTGTTGACAGTAAAAGCACACTGGTGAGCTGACAGAAAGTTTTCCCTGGGTTATTCCACCGTAGAGAAAGTCACGCTCATGGTTTCACCATGAAATGGTGGAAACTGCATTCATCCCTGCTGTAGCCCTGCTGAAACCTAAGAATTGGGATTTTTAGCTCTAAAACCAAGCTTCCTAAGCAACACAAAGGAAACCTGAAGTGCAGCATCCATGGAACTACTAAGGCAATCACATTTCCTTTGCAACTTCAAAGAGGCTCATGAATTTGGTAAGTGCTAAAATTTGAACTAGCCAGAACTGCTAATGTGTGTGCTAGAAATCTGTGTCTATCTTATCCACGTACACAACCAGGAAGATCACATGCCCATATGTAAGAGTATTTACAAAATATAATTATTACAACATTATTTTGAAATGTATTTTTCTTTTTCATTGTTGCACCAACTTACATATTTTATCCAAAGTTTTACATTTAGGGCTTCTAAACCTAGGATCTGTCTCAAGTACTATAGCAATCATATTAAACAAGTGCTGCAGCCACTTCCCTTCTTTCATGAGACAGTTTATAATCTGAAAGGTCTCAAGTCACAGAACATCACCTTGAATTCACCTTGCATGCCAACCGAATGCCATCAAAATTCACCTCGCATAACACACACTCCCTACAGGTCACTAAAACAGCTGCCTGAAGGCTAGTTATTAGTAGCAATTTTAATAACATTTGCTCATGTATTTCACTTTACGTGGATGCTGAAGATCAGAGCCTGAACTGGACATTCAGCTGAACTGGGAGCAAGAGTGATGCACTGGTGCAACCACAGACTGGGCAGCTTCACAGCCATTACAGACACCCAAACTGTTGTCTGAAGCAGTGGCAATAAGACATTGCTATACACGTTGTGTGGCTGTACATGAAGAGTGTAAATTAATAGAAGCATTAAGCTCTCCTGGATATTTTTATAAGTGTTGGCTAACCTTAAATCATATGGGATCGACTGATTACTGAAATCACACAACATATAAAGTAGCCAAGGAAAGTTCTTAATGACCTACAAGAAACAAAATGTTATCTGCTATACAACACGGATGAAAATTAAACCTATGGGGGTCTACTTTTTAAGCACACATGATTCTGAGAGCCCCAGCTGTGTTCTGGGCACCCCCAAAATGCAGAACACGGGTACAGGGGTGATGGTGAAGAACTGGCACCCAAAGGCAACAAGCAAGCCCCCAGCAGAAGTCATGGCCAGGGGCTCTGCCTGGGCAATCCTGCAGGCTGGGACCAGGGACTGGCATCCCATGGGAAGGAAACACTCCTCCCTACCTGTTGGCTCAGCAGCATTTTGTGTGCTGTGCTTGGTGACTATCATTTGTGCTTAAATGCCTTGGCCAAAGCTGAAGGACACTTCTCTTGCCTAGGTCATCAGAAACCATGGTGAGTATGCAACACACCACACTTCCTTCAGAGGAGAATATGAACACTTTCATTACCAAAAAGGTAAACAGCAACTTGAGGTATGGCAGTGCAGGACAGCTGCCCTACTATCCTGAACTGAAAGCCACTGATGATAAACACTGAGAGGAACTTGGGCCCCTCAGGACGTTGCTACCACAGCCTGGGCTGCAGAGATGTTCCTCCACACCATCAGCTGCCATATAAAAGCATTTCAGCAAGCTTAATCTGCAATAATTATATATTACAAAAGTATTTATTCTGTTTAGGGAGAAACTCCTCTAAGGCTCCAGATGAGACATTTCTCACATATATTATTTAGCTTTTCCTGAGGCCTTAATGAATTGCTTTAAATCACAGACTTAGATATTGATTAGCCTCATTCAGTTGAAATCTAGGCTTAGCAATCTATACTTGTCTATAGTTTATTGGTGATATTATTCCTAATAAAGAGCTGCAATTAATCCACATCAAGAAAAATCAATTAATACAGATTTGTATCACAAAGAAAAAAATCCTCCTCATATCTGCCCACTAATCCTGAAGCTTAGGTCTTTCTTTGCTACTGAGGAGGACAGATAAAAAATATTGATTTCACCCTATTTTTACAACTTATAGTGATACAATAATAGCACCCAGAACAGACGGGGCTTATCAATTAAAACTATTTTGATATATGATGATAGATGAGGACACACAATGGCTTTGTTCTCTGTGTTATTAATAATTATTAATATGATGGGCTAGTAGTTCTGTAATAAGAAGAAATCACTCCATGCACAGCTCTCAGAGGGTCTGACCATTTCTGGTATGGTTAGAAATTTTGCACCCTGTGAATTACAACACAGTGATGGTTCTGGAAGCAGAATTACAGTGGGCTGCAGCTGCATGGGGAAGGACTATTCTGTGTAACTTTACATTACCACCACAACCTGACGAAAGACAAGATGTTACCCAAGCTAACATCCTTCTAATTTTATCCACTTCTATCTGCCATTTTAACTAAGCTAATATCTAACCTTATTTATGAGAAATAAAAAATCTTATCAGAGCCTTCTTGCAGGAAGCATCACATAAACACCACGAATTAGATTTTGCCATTTTAGAAGCCAATCTTTATCCTTGCTGCACAAAGAAGACAACAATGTGTCATTGTCCTTTGACAATTCCTACTGTATACAGTTTATGTGATTTATTCTTTTGCATGCTAGATAATTACATATTTTATACCAGTGGATCATCAGTATGTTGTTATTTTGACTGCCCCGTAATAGAAATTGTGTATTTTCCCACTGCAGTGAATGCTATTCTTAACATACATCAGCCTCAACCAGCTAAAAATATCAGAGTTCTGTTGCCTGTGGGAAAGTTTTGCTGAAGTTATTTCTATTAAAAGTTTAATATTGGTCTCTTCCATTTTTCCTACTGTATGTGTCATTCACATTTGATGCTGCTTCTCTGATATGCAATTACTTACAAGTGCTTAAGTGTCACATATGGCACATATTAGGCAAATAATGCCCTAATTCACTCTAATGCTAACATTAATATGAATGATTAGGAATGAGATTAGTACCAAAGAACACCATTTTGAAATAAATTGTGATGACATAGCAACAGCTATATGAAGGATTAAAGAGTATGGATTATTGCAGGTTATGGCTCAAGATATCAAATGATATGGCTCTGTGTTTGTTCTTGCCAAGGACACTGGGCAATTAGAGGCTCAAACAACCAACTGTAATTCTTACACTGAATATTTGGGTTACTTGTGGTTTCTTGTAACTCCTATGAGATTTTGACAGAGAGTAGGTTCTGAAAAAAACTAAGGATCGACTTGCTATGAGCTGTCTACATCCCCAGAAAGGCCTTTTGAGAGCCATTGAATTTATCTGGCAACCCAGACCCAGTCTAACAGTGCAGATACAAAAGAAAAACTCTATTTTTATAAACATTCTCTTCTGAGACCAAATTTATATAATCAATGAAGATGCCACTAAATTAATGGCAATATTTATTTTCTCTGCTGTTCCACCTTTAAATTTATCTCCTTGCAATAGCATTTTTGCTTTTCTTTCTCCTTTCTCCAGAAGCCTATTTAGAAACTTTAAGTACCAGAGTTAAACCAATAATGTCCATGTTACATAGCTCTCTATCTACACAGTCTGACCTGTATTTTTCTGATGTCTCCATATAATACTCTCATATTTCAGCAGCTTATTGTTTCATTCAAGGAAGCAAGCAAAGAGTTGAGAAATATTAATTACCCCCTGTTTAGATTATCAGATTTTGGGAAGGACCAAAGAATAAAGATACCATCAGCTTTTGGCTCACTCAACTCCCTTTTAACACCAAGGAGAAAAATATTTTAGCTCCTGAAGGTCTGACCAAGTGTCAATACCTTCAGCTTCACTGAAGCCTGCACATGAAGCACTCTCAGTGATCTACATCTCATGAGTGTTAGCACAAATAAGTCATGGTGCAATTGAAGAAAAGTAAAACACAAAAGAGCAATTAAATGGTTTTCTCTCTGCAGCTGCCTGCACTGGTGCATAAGGACCAGTCCAGGATCAGTCTCAGCTTTGATGTTCCACACAAGCTCAAGCATGGCATCCTCTGGATGCAACAGCTTTTTGATTGTTCATTAAAAATGGTGATTCCATGGGTTCAGGGAGGTTTTGTTAATTACCTCTAGCAAAAATTCTGCTATCAGGATCTAAAAGTACTGTAACAAAACCTCCTCTCACCGTGCTGTTGCCAGAATGAGTTACTTAAAAATTAGAAGGGATTGAGGTAATAAAATAATATGGTGTTTAAATGTAAAAAAAAAATATTATTTGATAATCAGTTTTTCAGCAAGTGCTTCACAGACAACTAGTTTTAGTGGTACATGATTTTTAAATAAAATAATAGAGGGAAAAAACTGAAATGAGCACCGAGCATCTATTCCACTGTGAAAGAGATGCTCCATTAGTTCTCATTACTGGGCTTGTAGTAGTTTAGATCAAAACCAATATGTTTAATTTTATAGGGTCATAGAGGAGATAGCATTTGGCTCATCCAAGACTGAATTTCCACAGGGGACATCAGCTCAAGCTGCAGCCTGTCCCTCTGATGTGAGCTGCTGGTGGTGCAGGGAAAGCCCCAAGTTAGGATCTTGGCTTTGCCCTGCACAGCATGAGGAAATACATGTCCAAGGTACATGTTTAAACCACGTATTAGGACATATTAGGTTCAGCATATTGTGGATGAAGCCACATCACATAACCAATTTTTGAGAACAGAAAGTGAGCTGTAACTGCATGGACATTTATCCCCCAGTTCTACTCCCAATATCATGTATTCGATAGGGTTTCCTCAACAGACTCTCACTCATACTAGAGTGTGTGTTTCCGAGAATCACAGAATTGTGCTGGTTGGTAGAGACCTTCAAGAGCCTCAGGTCCAACCATTAACCCAGCACCGTCAGGTCACCACTAACCCACATCCCTCAGCACCACATCTGCACATCTTTTACACCCCTCCAGGGCTGGGGACCCCACCCCTGCCC
Organism: Merops nubicus; assembly: GCF_000691845.1. Lineage (NCBI taxonomy): Eukaryota > Metazoa > Chordata > Aves > Coraciiformes > Meropidae > Merops > Merops nubicus. Next base: position 31,595 of record NW_008609533.1, read on the forward strand.
TGGGCAGCCTGTTTTCAGAACACCTATTCTCTGATTTCAAAATCTACAGCAATACAAACCCCACCTTACTCCTCCCCACGTTACTCTAGAGAAATGCAGAGTTCTGTGCCTGTTACATCCCTACCTGACAGCTTCCTTCTCGTAGAGTCAGAGGTGGCACTTGCTGCTTAGTGTTTCTGGAACCTTACAGCCAGTTGATACCTACTGCATGCACTGGCACTCAGAAAATCATCAAGCTCCTCTAAAATTCCAGGGTACAGATATATGGATATATGGATATTTTGATCTTAGGTCTGATTTCAGTAGTTTGTGTTTAATAAGCACCTGTTGGAACTTTATTAAAGTTTCTGTTGGAAAGGAGAACATTTAATGATCCCTATTTTCGTTGTGTGATATGGATTTTTTTTTTCTAAAATAAAGCCAGTTCTATCCCTTTTACCTTACTGTTCCACTATCTTAAGCTAGTGAAAAAGATTAGTATTGTTCAAGTTTTCTTCCAAATTTATTAAAAAATGAGGTTGGTGGATACAGGTCTGCTTACTCTCCTTACGTTTCCCTTATTATTCCTCTGCAGTTTTAAGCTTCTCACTCCTAAATATTGCTACAAGCTTCTTCTTCACATATAGAATTAAATATATAAAAATGTAATATTTATTTTTTCCTCTCCACTAACCTGGAACTTGTTGATCTTTTTAACTACAGTAAATGGCATTATTAATTGTGGCTTTTCCGATTACTCAGTAAAACAACCTCACTGGGATTACTTATATGCTTAAAATTTAAACATCTCCTTAAACTGACTGGGGTGTATCTGGTTTCAATGAAAGCACAAAAAGAGAAATAACAAAACTGGTTTGCCTTAATCTGGAAAAATGAATAGCTAATCAGCAATACAGCCAATTTTTTAGCACAATTTCTGCAGCGTGGTACATGTGCCTGTACACACAAACACACATACGAGCTTGTTTCTTCACTTGTGTATAATGAATGCTTAGAATATTTTCCCAGCTGTTTCTGTGAGCTCAATGTGCTTAAATGTAATGAATATCCTATTCATTAAACAACAATCATAGCTGAACATGAGCACATTTAATACATGTGCATTAAAAAAATATTTTCCTTTAAAGGTGAACTGCAAAGGGAGTTGAGGCAGGGAAATAAATCCTCCCTCTCATTTTTTTTTATGCAGCACATGCAAGTATTGCCTGTAAAATTCCACTCTTCCCCCTTTCCCTCATCTCTCTCTTCTTGACATTTTGAAAGTCAGTCTGCCCCCAAAAGCTTTGCCAGTTTGAGCATTTCTCATGGACAGCTGTTGAAAAGGACTGCACCCATACAAGTGTGTCCCCCTGATACTGATGGGGGTTTGGGTCTCTGCAGAAGGATTGTACATTAATATATCAAAATCAATCTAAACTCATTTTGTTGTGCTAGCAAAAGCTTTGTGTATACAAAAAGCTTGAAGAACAGAACAACAATGAGTATATTTAAAACCAAATCAAGCCATGAAGTCTTGCAAGCTTTGTAAATCACCAAGAAATGATGAAAAGCATAAATGCAATAAAAATAATCGTTTGCAAGTCACTGTTAATGGATGTGACAAGTGCAGGCAGTGGTATCATCACACCCTGAACCAGAGAAGACCCACACTCTCCCTCATCAGTCATTTCCTCTCTCCACATGCACTGTACCTCTTGCACTTTTCCTCCTTCCTATTAACTTTTCCATCTTGTCTGCTTCACCTCTCAGCCTCTGCAGGAGCTTGGTGCTGTCTTTATGATCTCACCAGGCCCCCTCAGAAGTAAAAGCACAACAGTCTTCCCCTAATAAGATTCTGGCACTTCCTCTTGAAGCTTCTGCTGGAACATGGATGGGAAGGAGGAGGTGAAAGTGAGGTATAGTGGGGATAAAACATAACTCACATCTTTGGAACTTCAGAGGCACCTTGGACCAAATGCTGAGGGCAAAGCACAGTCCTAGCCAGAGCTGATCCCAGCATGAAGACTGTTTAACACAGTCTGATCCCTATTTTGGGTAGGTTCTGCACCTGCTTCTGTAACACAAATAAATCACAGTAATGACATGATCACTGGGGAGCTCCAAAATGTCTCAGAGAACATCCTACAAACGCTGACATTTCATATATGTTCCAGGCAAACATACATGTATATATATATGGAATACACATGTTTGTGTATATATATATATATATATTTTTTTTTACACACAAACATATATAAATCTGTGCCTCTGTGTATGTGTACATATCGGTGTCCATACAGGAAGTAACCAAAATTAGAGTAAAATATTAATAAAGTTTGAATTAATTATGTTATTTTTAAATAACTGGGTATGATTCCTAATTTATTTTTAAAATTTCTTTACTTTCCAAAATTTCTACAATCCTAACGGGTGGAGCTGTGCACCACTCTACTATACAAGAGTTAAAGGTCTAGCTGGCAGTTGAGTTAAATCTAAAATTCTGCTCTTTTAGCCAAGGTCATCCAGCAGGACACAAGCCCATGTAATGTGTGCACGCTCAGCAAGTCTGTGCATCCTACCTGCTGGCAAAAAGTGTGGGCTGTATCCCTGAAAACAAGGTGGGCAAACCAAAGGCAAAGGGGCAAATCTGCTCTTTGTTATGTTGGTGAGAACTTCACTGGTGTGCCAGGAGTGCTGGGAAAGGATGCTCTGCTGAGCAGAGGGGTTGCAAAAAGGTGGGGGTCACAGCACAGAAAGTTTCTATCCCGAATCTGGAAATCCCAACCCAACACAGCATCCAGCTGTGACAGAAGCTGTGCAGCTGTGTTCCTGGTGGGGTCACGGGGACATGGGCCATATGTGCCCAGTGTCACAAAAAAGTGCACAAAGGTGTCATTCAGCAATGGGAATCACATATTTCAGTGGGAGCAGGTATTTTCTCCTCTCACTGCTGTAAATGGAATCAGTTCCTGAAAGAATCTGTGCTTGGCTCTATAGCCTGGAAAAAAGGTAATTTTCAGGTTCTGGTTTTGCTTATTTTCTAATCCCTGACCCACTTTGCTTCTATCACACATATTTTTGACACTGAAAATCAGTGATTCTGTCTTCACCACAGCTTCAGGACAAGCCTGTTACTCCTGCTTTCCTCTCTCATGGTCTTTGCCTCTTTCATATCACACTTCCCATGTCCCCAGCCAAAACCGGGGACTGCCTGATGCTGGGGATCACCATGTCCTTCTGCTTCCTGAGTGCACACCTGTCCTGGATGGTTAGATCCAAGATTCACCCTGCAGCACTTGTCTGCTCCCACTACCACCAGAAGCATGGTCATTAAGTACATTATCACATGCAGTTCTGCAAAAAATGCCAGAAAAATGGTCTTGGCAACAGAAGAGGTTGACAGCGAGACTGGCACTGGAGTAGGCACCTACAGTGTCCACTAACACTGAGTCTACGCCAGATTCAGAAGGAAACATGCCACTTAACCACCAACAGTGCCTCCCAGACACACCATAAAAGCCCTCCATGAAGTCCTGAGTTAGCACATGACATCTGATGAGATCACAGCATGGGGCACGCTTGGCTGCAGGCATCACAAAGGCTTCGGCATCTCCTGTCAACAGTCTGGCTTGCTTTCTTTGGAGAAAGGGAGCTTGTGAAGTAACCCCTGACTGACACCCTGTTCGAGGCCAGCCAGGATAACCACCACAGTGCAGGGCTGTACCTGCCCATGGCACGCTGGGCAGTCAGGGCAGTCAGGCAGACAAACACCCAGCTCATCACAGGGACTGTGGCGAATGGCAAATCTAGTGCTCCACAAAGGCTGATAAGTGTCAGCCTCTTGTCACCTGCCTTTGCCAAACTGCTTGTAGGAGGCAGGAGGTCTTTGCTTTCTTCTCTACCTAATTCCCAGGATTCAGTGCAAGAGGGGAAGGTTTTGCACCACACCACTCAGGGGCAATCTTGCAAATGAACATTTTGGAGGCATAACGCATGGGGCCGTGTGGGCACCCAGAGGAGGCACTGACCATATAATGGTACACAGAGTCATTTGGGCAATGTATTGCATCCCACCTTGACAACATCAGCTGATACCACCCTGGTGACATGCACGCCAATGTATGCTAATATTTGTAGCCTGATTGGTATGGAGCTGTTGGGTAATTCGTGGTGGATAATTTACTCACAGGAATTTAGCTTCGTTTGCTGCTCTCATACATCACACGCCCCCTCTGACAACACACAATCAAACGAGCAAAGGGATGTTTCACAACCAGAATTTTTGGATAAACTGATACAACAGATGCAACAGCCCTCTCTCCTATCACAGACACTCACTTTTTCATATTCTGCTTCAGCTGCCACACTCATGAAATGTGACTTTTGCATCCAGGGAATAGGCTTAACCCAGGTAAGAGAGAGGTTCTTGGCACAGACCAACAACTACTGTACTTGGCGCTGATTAGATTAACACCAGGAACCACTTTAGAGAGGGCAGTGTAATCTTTATGGCCATCAATTACTTGCTGAGAAAGTTCACATCTCCCAGCTCACGGCAGCTGTGCTGGTGATTTCTTTTATACATGACGCTATGCACTTAAAGGAACAGACTAAATGGCCTTTTGCCTTTTCTTGAAGACATCTAGTCCCTACTAGCAACAGGAACGTGTTCAAAAAAGCCTGTTTTCCAGAATGATTTAGTCACAGGCTTCCACATAAGCTTATTCATCCTGCCCCTCGGGTTGTGGTCACACAGACATTGCTCCAGGACCCGGAGGCAGCGTCAGCAGGCGATGCCCACCCTGGCTGCTGCTGCCTGCTCCCATGCTCCTGCCACCCCTCCCTGCAGAACAAAGAGGACAGTGTAGGGACCTCTGCAAACAGCCCTGGGCCGTGGCAGCATGACCTGCTGGAGCCAAAATTGCCACAGACAAAAATGTTTGTGGAACCACAGCCTCAAGCACTTCTCAGTTGAGTAAATTAATGTTCATGGTGCTCCATCCTACAGCAGCTAGACTGCTAGCAATACTTAAGCTCTAGGGATAACCCAGGTAGATTTCCCTGTCACTCTGACAGATGTCCAGGAGCTTCAGATGCTTCTGATACACTTTACACTACCACTGCTGGTTTGGGGTTTGGGTTTCCCTCATCCAACGGTAGAAATAGTGCCGTTCACTCTCCAAAAAGCTAAGTCCCATCAATTATTATGTTTCAATGAAGCAAACAAGCATGAAAGCACCTGGAGATGGACAGCCTTGGGCTAAGGAATCCTGATCCTTCAAGGCCTACTGCTTTGCCTACTGCAAACAGGCTATCTGACGACCATAAATCACAAACTTATGCAATGGCCATGCCATTTCACAGACAAAGATGCATTTCATGGAGAGTATGGTCTTAATAAACAGGCAGCCTTTCAGTGGCTAGACTGGAATAAGCCAGTGATCTCAGGCCAGTTCCTGTTGGAAAGGTAGTCACAGCACAAAAACCACCGGCACAAACGGGCAGATTGTTACTGGGCTGCTGTGGGAAGCCAGTTGGCTTTCTTGCCCTGGCAGTTCACGGCAGGAGTGCCACAGCCTTCAGCAGGCTGGCATGAGCCAGGCATCACCAGGGGCTCTGCCCCGACCAGCCACCAGCATGACCACACCAAGGACTTGGCTACCAGGGGCTGCCTTGCTGGATTTCTCATGCTGAGAATGTGCACGATTAGCTTTGGACTTTAATGACTTGATGTAAACGTTAATATGCAGTAAAGGGAGGGCTATGCAGCACTGGCTGAGTTATGACCCAAACTCACATGTGCAGAGCATGCACTCCTGAAATGCAATAGGAAATATCCCTTAGTCTGGGATAGAGCTCCCTTTTAGTTCAGCAGTCACAGCAGCTGTCGTCATTTACTGCATTAGCAAGCACTATTTCTGAGAATTTATATCATCGTGTCCCAGGGTTCTTTGCCAGCAATATGCTTAACCCACTGCTGCAAAATAATCCCATATATATTGGCCACATATTTGAGATATTATGATTAGACTTTTTTTAGAGGGTGTTAGGAATTATTTTTATAAATCTAGCATGTGTGTATGCACGAGGGTTTTTACAATCAACCTTAAAAAGGAAAGAAAGATATTTTCATTTTTTAACTTCCATCTTGATGTGGTTTCCCCCTGGTTTCTCATGGGTACAAAGCTAATACAGCCATGCTGGTCCTGTGGAACAGTTAGGAAATAACCAAATGCAAAGAAAGAATTTAATTTAGTGTATTTTTCTGAATTATGGTTTTTATGTATTTCCCACAGGCTATCCAGTCTGTCATTATCATGGAAGAGGTGTTGATACCTGAGGACATCTGATGATATCAGTCAGAACACTGACTGGGCTATCCCTTTAAGAAACAGGAGCATTAGCAAGCAACTGCTCTACACTGTGCACTTCCAAGCCATGCAATAACCTTGTCTTGACTACAACATCTCCAGCACATACTGGAAAAACATCTTCAAATTTCAGTGGTTAGAATGATACAAAAAGGTTGACTTTGAGTGGTTTCTTTTTTTGTACAACTTTCAGACCCCAAAGGCTTCTTTGCAGATAAAATGTACAGATTCATGCACAGGCAAATCTGTTCTGGAAGATTAATTCTAAAATTTGATTTCATGGAGGAGTATGAATCTTACCAGTAATAATCACAAAACAGGAGAATCTAGTGAAGTTAAGTAAAATTGCACATGACTGCAGTTTGAATGGGAAAAGACAAAGTGGCAACCCTCAAACCCTCTCATGTCACAAGAGTGTTGTTATGTTCCTTACAAAGCTCTTGCCATATTTGCAGAAGATACTGTGGAGTACATTAGATCATCTTTCACCATAGAGGGTTTGAAAACTTCCATTTCCCCTCCCAGTGAAATCCAAAGACCTGTGGGATGGGGATGCTACAGCTCCACATGCCAGAGTTTGAGCCTGAAGCTGCAAGTAGGTGCTTTACCCAGTGAGCAGGTTGTACTTTTCTTCAAAGCTTTTTAATGTTTCTGTTAGGGGACAGCATTCTGGCTTGTTTCTTTCTGCTCCTTCATACCTTTTTAATACACCATTTCTTTGTCAAATGAAAAGGAAGACCCCACTGAGCTCAAAGGATAACTCCACATGCTCAGGTTTCCTGTGTGCCAACACTGATTCAACACAAATACACTTTCCAAGGGGCTGGCAGAGAGTCTTATCCCAGCAAGGGAAAATCAGGAGCTGGAGCTATCCCTGTTTCTGACCAGCCTGCATTTTCTTTTTCCAGATCTGCATAGCTGAACCTGGATAAAGGTGTGAATGTTCTCCAGTGAGCCAGAACTCACAGTCTCTACTCAAATCAGCAATTCAGGACTGGTGTGGTGTCTCAGCAATCTCGAGCTGACTTGTTGATCCTCCCGTGCTCAAAAGATTGCTGTCTGGCACCACCAGTGAGACCGAGACTTCTGACTACAATAACTAGCAGGACTTTTCCATATGTCAGAGTGCCAGGAAAACAGGGATATTCCTTGCAACAGTTGTCCCCTGAGGGTGGAGGAAATGAGGAAGAGGGAAACATGGAGCGAATTACAGGTACCTTGCACTACTGACCTGGCAGCTGGGCTGGTATCATCATCACCTTGCTCTAGAAGAATGCCATAGCCATGTCTCCTCAATTCAGTGGTGGGACTGTAAAGGATGCAACAAGGCACAGAGGTAGGAAAGA
>NW_008609533.1:39324-60712 GCF_000691845.1 Merops nubicus
GCATGACTCTGCAAAGCCATGCTCTACTTACAAGGACTTCTTTACAGGGCACTGAGCTTCCTACCAGACTGCATCTCCTGTTCAGAGTGAATTGTAATCATTTCTAGGTAGCGATGCAGCAGTCTGATCCTGTGGGACACTGAATTCAGGGAACGTTGTGGGTGCTGCAATTAGACTTCTAGATAAATCCTAGGGATGTTCCTGCCCAACACTGAACATTTTCAATGAGTTACAGCACTGAGTCTTTTGGAAAAGAGTCTTAATTCATTCTTGTTTGGAATGGCAAGAGCCTCTATCTACTAACAGCCTTGATATTTTTACGTTACCTGCCAGTAAAATCAAAGCAGCGTGTTGTGTCACACTTCAGTGCTACCTGCAAGGAATAACCTGTCACTAGTGCAGAAAGATAGGAATCACAAAGTGAACGAATTTGGGTTACAGATACTCTCCAGTCCCTTCATTATTTACGTAGAAAAAGGTGTTTTGAAAATAAAGCAGAGTGTCAAGAAAAGAGTCTTGGCAATGCCGGATGGTTTTGGTGCAGAGCATGTGACATGGCTCAGCAGCACCTCTCTGGCTGTTTCTGAACCCAACACTGCTTTACTGCTTAGTCCCTTCCCTGGAGTCATTTCTGCTTATTCAAAGGCATCCACTCTACTTTTTATTTACATTGCATTTGTAAGCTTGGGGGAGCACAAACTGGTTTCAGCCTGACCCCCAAATATTTTCTTTGCTTATCTAAAAGCATCACCAATTTAATGTAAAATTCACACCTTCATCAGCACGGATCTACCCACCCTCCATACATCCTATCCCAAACTGAAAGTTAGGCATGTTCTTGCTAACCTAGTTTTGTGTGTGGTTTTTTTTTTTTTTTTTAACAATAGGCCTAAATCCATATTAATGATCCAAAAAGTGACCAGACCTCAGCACCTTTTGTCCTCTATACATTAACTATCCAATAATCAACAGTAGCTGTCCTGTACTCTGGTGTCTTTGGCCTAATTCAGAGGGACAGATATTTATCATCACCCTTGAATTGGGTGACCCATTCTGACAGGTCGACATCCTTATTTATGTAACAATGTCATAGACAGTATCTGCTAATGAGTGGAGTGACACAGGGGTCTGTTAGATGGAAAGGCAGAGGAAAGCTGAAAAGGGCATGAGGGGTTAATGGGACTTTTCTGTTCCAGCCTCCTGGGATGTGTAATTATGTTCTAATAAGAAATGAATGTATTGATTAGATTAGTGTGCAATTGTGTCCGTGTGCACACGTATAGTGCTGCGTGCATATAGGCAGTAATTGTGTGTGCCTCTATTTTCTCCAGTGTGTATTTTGGACCAGAGACAGGCAGCACACTCCCACAGTCCTCTGCTTGTCCTCGCTGTGGCAAACTCCTTGTGAATTCAACTGGAGTTTATCTGAGTAAAGGCTGAATTTAACTTCACTAAACACCAAATAAGGGCTCCAGGATTAGGCCCTCACAAACAAACAACTTCCTATTTGTGTTGTTTGGTATAAACACCCACCATCACTTAAAAGAGCAGTAAAAGCAGCCAATGCATTGTAAACAGTGTCAGGAGACCTTCCTCCAGCCAAGCTGGCCATGCTCATCCCTAACCTAAGCCCACTTCTAGCAGGGAGGAATTTGGCCCAGCGTTCTTATCAAGCAAAATATGTTCTCTGACAGGTCAAGGAAAGCATCCTTCACACGCTCACAAAGGGCTGAGGCTCCACCACATCTGAAGGATGTGTGAGCTGAACTTGAGGGTGAATTCCCCTGATGGGAAAGACACAACAACAGAGGAAAGCAGGGCTGGAAAAAGGAAAGCATGTCTGAACCTCGGGGCTGCCCACGGCTCGGGGGATGCCGGCATGCAGCTGGTGATAACGGGGCTCTTGCCTGCAGCCTCTTGCTGGTGCTAATATGGGGAGGCAGCAGAACTGTGGCTTCTCCTACCTTGTGCCCACTGTGCAAATTCCAGCTACAAACGCAGCCTTATATGTCCTATGGGCTTTTATGGGATGTTTGAGTGAGTAAGGAACAAACAGGGCTAGCCTGGCTGGAGGAAGAGGCTTTTTGGGTCACCACCTCAGTCCCTTGTTCCTGGGCTGACAAAGGCCATGGCACCAGTGTGCACAAGCCTTTGACATGGGAGCACCTCCAGCAGCACGCTGAAGAAATAAATTACTTTCTAGTGACTCCCTCTGGAAAGAAGCAGCATTATAAGGCTCTAATGGGATTTCCTTCTATCCCACTCTTGACTAGGACCTTTGTGAGGCAAAGGGAGTGGGAAAAAGGAAAAACTGAAAGATTCTGAAGTCTGAGGAGGTCCCACTTTACCCAACTGTAAGTTCTGTGAATTGTGGCTAGGATTTCAGACGTGCTACTCAGGAAAGGCTGTATTATACAGATGTAAAAAAGGACTTGCTAGCCAAGTTTTCTAACCATTTCAGAAATATTTAAACTATCTAATGTGAGAACATACTGTAGGATCCGTGTCACAAAAAATAAAATCTCTGGAAAATAGATTCTCAATAATAATTTTTTTTCCCTAAAGAACGAAAGATGGATGGTATGAAAATACTTGCAGCATGGAGATCAATGGAATCCTAAAGTCTGACCATTATTGAGGGATAATGATTAAACACATTTCTTTCCCACTGCCATTCTACTGCAAATTTTCCATCTGGGGAGCACCAAGGAGGTATTTTTAAAGTGTTTTGATGTATAAAATACATTACGGACCATATTTATAAAAAACAATATATTTATACTCCCTACAAAAGAGACTTAAAATCTAAGCTAGGTCTAACTCTCAAGGTCTGCCTTCTGAAAATTTGCCTCAAAGGTCAAAACACAGATTACAAGCCTGGTCTTGGCAAGGGCCATAGCAGCTTTATCACTAATTTCAAGAGGGCTGAGTTCAGATCTGAAGTGAAAGCACTGGAGAAGGAACAAAATCATTATATTTTCTTCCAAGTTGCCTATGATGCTAAAGCAAGTGCAGCATCCAGATTGAACAACAGAAACACCCTCTGGAGGAAGAGGCACCCCTAGTGCCATGGTTCAAAGCCAGGTCTGAACGGTGGATGCAGGGGAGTTAATTCTTCAGTGACTGCTGGCCCTTTGACTCCTCAGCCCTCCTAGCTGAGGGTGGGTTCACATTGGAACACTCACACAAAACTGATTCCCCATTATATTGATGGGAACTTTGTAACGCAATGAATCATCTTCAGCTGGCTGATTTATTTCACAGGGCAACTTGAGGCAGCAAACTTGGAGCAAGGTAGCCCAAACTAAGCAGAAGTATCCTTCCCCATCCCATTTATTAGTGTCAGCATCAGCATAAGCTTTTCTCCTTAATGGACTGATCTTTCATTCAGGCCATAGAGGATCCTGAGAAAGTTTTCCTCGTTTCTTTATATTTTGCCAAACTTCTAAGTGAGCTCCGAAAAACTTATTGAAAGAGCATTACTCAGTCTGACACATTCCATTTATTTCAATATGGTGACAAAGAGGGAAGATCTAGTTAAAAATATTGCAATAGCCTTATGGGATACTTATGGGTTTTTTAAACGTAATACATCACAATGGAATACTTTGTTTTTGTAGAAGGGCATTCTGTATTCGCCAAAAAAGCTGCTGACTTAATCATTAGTTATGATGAGAAGAGATTTAGTGCTCTCTTTCTTTACACTGTCACTGAGAACAATGTCTATGAAAAAGCCTATGCTTCCCATTATAAATCACTATAAGCTCCATGAAAATTTCTCCTCTACCCTGGGGTTTAAGTGAGCAGATACTTGGTGATGCAGGCTCCCAATAGTAGCACTTTATGCCTAGCTCTACAAGTTTGTGACACACTGTGGTTCACTCTGAGTCCAGGCACTACCACTGCATGCAGCTCCCATTGTTCAGCAATTTATGAGTGGTTAGTCTTTGATAAAAAACTAAATACCTACCAGTCACCCCTCTTCCTTTGCAGACTCTATCTATTTTTAAAAAGCTTTACAGCTGTAACATAGTATAAGTTTTAACGTTAAAAATATATATCACTCTATATCATTAGTCTACTTTTTAGAAACACAACATACCCTCTACTCCTTCGTCCTCTAAAGTTCACCAGAAACCATTTCAGATCTTATTTAGTGTAAGCAAGGATTTGGAAATCAAGCCATTCAAAGAAGAAATGGTTTATAGATGCTTTCCTTCACTGAATAGAGAGCACTGGATCACATCATCTTAAGAAGACAAGTTCAACCTTAAATGATTTGAGCTGGAGTTTTGAGATGTGTAAGCACGTCTCAAAAAAGTTTGTGTAAGAAATAGAGATTCAGAAACCTAGATTTAAGCACCCAGGTTTGAAAGTCTTTAACCTTCTTCCCTGCCTTCCCTCCTCCCCCTTATCAGAGTCACATACACTGGCTGGATTTTATCGTATAACTTTGTAAAATAAAAAACAGGGTGAGTGTTCCACACATCTGCCAGCATTTTTTGGTTCATTGGCCCAAGCTGACATCTTTTTTAGTGTTTCCTAGTTTATCAGAAGTCTACCAAAATATTTTGAAGAAAACAAGCCAGGACATTTTTCCTAGATTTTAGTGCCCTCTACTATTTAAATTCATTCTTCTGACTTTGTTTCTTACTTATTGCTTTTCCCATTTCTTGACGATAACATTCTCATTCCAAGAGGCAGAGAAGTCACTTGTTTCATCACAAACTGTCTCAGTTTCCTCCTTTATTGGGTTTAAGTTTGTGAGCCCTGTTCAAAATTCATATCACTGAGTTCAGTTTTGAAAGGGAGGACTTTGATTCAAAGTTCTCAGCCACCCACACTGGACCTGAAAGGCCACTAGAAATAGCCCTCATCTGCTTTGTTTCTCAGGAACCAGAATAGACACATTCCCTCTGCCCTGCTCTGAGATTTGGTTCAATAAGCAAACGTCAGCTGCAGAAGCAGCTGGCTGCAGAGCAGTTTTCATCAAAACTGGGAGCCTGTGTCCTCTGAAAAGCTACAATACCATTTCATTAATTTATTGTTATAATTTTTAATTTATTCTGAATGAGCCTGGGGATGGCTAAGAACGACAGCCTAGCGTCAAATTCTTACTGGTCTTTCATTTCAGTTTGGTTATTGACATTATTACTGTGAATAAAATTGATTATAAATTTGTACCAAAATATATCTGTGTGTGCTAGATACCTGCAAGACCATTGTATTAAAAATTAACAAGATAAACCCACATGCATTATAGGTCCTTGGCTATAATCACAGCTCCCAAAGCCACACACTGGCATCAGGAATCTGATTTTCACATAAAAGCAAGACATGCCTTAACCCTCCCAGGTAACTAATGCCTGAAGATGTTACCTACCTTAATGGTTTTATGGATGTCTGAGTTTTCAAGCTGGGCCAGTCCTCTTAATGGGCTGAAATCCCACCTAGGGACAGACAGTTCCCACTGTCAGCGTCCCCGGGGGGAGTCCCTGCAGGAGTCACCTGCATGGTCTCCCTCTCACTGCTCTAGCGCTGAGCTCTCTGAGACAGTCCTCGCCCTGCCCAAAGAGAAAGAGTGGTTGATTGAAAGACAATGTTTTCCAAAGAGAAGTTCACACAGAAGATACCTATGTGGCTACCTAGACCATTTACATATAAAGCAGAGGTGAGGCCCAAGTGCAACTCAGTCAGGGATTGCCAGAGCTTCAGACTATCATCTCAACCCATCTAAAGACGCTGCAACAAACCCAAAATTCTTTAAATTTCTTGCAAGTACCAAATCCTCCACTAATAAAAATAATTATCATTTGCAATCTCCATCCTCAGTGCTCACAAACAAGTTAGTCAACCATGAATCTACTTCCCAGGCCACTGTAGATCTGTATTCTCTACTCCAACTACCTTTGTAATGTAAAATATTTGCTTTTTAATATTCCAGTGAGATTGAAAAACCTATGGTGAAATTACAGCTAAAATTACAAGTAATAAAACACATAAAAATGTAACAATTACTGTAGGCACCTTCTGGACTGATCTATCTGGCATCACTGTTCCTCTGAGCATGTGGTGGTTTCTGTTATCCAGTCTAAGACTAATCCAGTCCTCTCCTAAAACACCTTGTGCTTTGGTCTTGACTCTCACAGCTTCTTAGGACAACATGAGGCCCCTCTAGTCCCCCTTCCACTCAGTTGCTATCCAGGGGTCTACCCAAACTGACCACCCTGGGTTTGCACTAATCTTTCCTGGGGGAGGCAGAGTCAGGTGAACAGATGGCTCTCTCAAAGGATCCTTGTCCTTTCTGCAGGTTTCCTAACTCTAAACCAGAGATGAAAAAAGCAAAGCAAATGTGACCCTGGCAATTGAGATCCTTCACTCGTACAAGCAGCCCTATTAAAGTTGAACGGGAACATCCATCATAATAATTAAAGTGGGCACGAGTTGGCTTTGAATTGCACGAACTCTGGGTGACCACATTTCACTTTCCCTGTCATTGACTAAGATAGAATTTCCTTCTTCTCATCAAATGGCAATTCTTTTATTTATGGATTACATCTATGCTTTGGAAGGAGGTAGAGTTACTGATAAAGTTTTCCCGAAAAAAAAACATGCTGCATTTTGTTTCAGCTTCACAGATGACTGCAGTCGATCACATCTGTTTTCCAGCAGACATCAGTGTATTCAATTAGAAAGATCACAGAATATTTTAGAGGTCTTTGGATCATTTGGTCAGCCAAAAGATTTGGGCTTTGAAAAAGAACAAGAAGACAAATATGGTATGTGCTATTTTTCATTACAACCACGGTGAAATATTCTCTTAAAACTAGTTACACAGATGTAATCCTTACATTAAATACATATATGTGTTAAAAACAAGAGTTTGGGGTTTTTTACTATTATCTTAAAAACTGCAGTGACTCAGTGAGTTTCAGTCTTGGCTATATCCACCAAACTGATAGGAAAGGTTGGCACGCTGTAAATAGCTTCATAGCATCTGACAGCTGAAACCATGGGGCTTCCAACTCATACATACAGACTGGTTAGCTGAGTAGATTTAGTTGTTATTGGGTTTTTGTGGTTTGGTGGAAAAAAAAAGGGAAGAGAGAAAAGAATCAAGAATTAAGGAAAAAACAAGCTGAACACAAAGCCAGGAGAAACACTGGGAAAAAATGATCTTGAGGAAAGCTAAGTGAAGGAGCTCTTGAGTGAAGTGCTACCTGTGAAAAGGCCTTTGATCTACAAGTCAAAATGTTCTCCTTTTTTGCTTGATGCCTGCTTGATGCCTTCAAAAAACTGAATGTTTGCATATCTGAGTAAACAAATTATTTGAAAAACTGCATTTCCCTCTTCATTGGAAAAAGGGAAAATCTGTAATTCTGTGGCTAATCAATCGAGTTTAAAAAGGAAAGAGTCCATCTTCAATTTTACTGCACATCTTTCAGATAAACCTCAAACACTGAGAAATTCTTTCCTCGTGTGACATGAGCAACACTAGAGATGTTCAACATCACAGGCTCCACACAAATATCTCTGAAAATCTCACATCCTATCCTGGACTTTAAAACTTTCTGGACTTTAAACCTTCCCTCCTGGTTCAGATCCATACTCCAGTAAGCTTTTCAGTTCTGAGCTAGACCCCTTGAACTGACCATCCAGTTCCTGCTCACAATGCCAGCATTCCTGGAGAGCTGATGACTGGAGCAGATCATTGGGAGTGCCAGCCCAATGTCCTAACGAATGTGTTATGCTAGCAGAGTGTTGTGCTGCAGCTTTCCTTCCAAAGGACTTGGCCTTCCACTAGTGGTGCTGGGACAGAGCTGTTAAACCCCTCGGGATGAAAGGAGTTCTGCAAGACCTTGTTATACGTTAAACATAAATAGGTATATTGTAGCCTTGCATGCAGTCTATTTTACTTGTGCAAGTATGTTTTTTGTTAAACACATAAAACACAGAGTGGGTTTTAATGGTTGATCAGATCCTGTTAAAGCAAATTGCATGTTTAAATACAAAGGATGAAAGGATCGCTATTATTCTACAAATTTCTAGCAGTACTGCACCTTAAAAGGAATTTTATAGCAAATTTGTAGCTTTGCAACCAGCTCGTGAACCAGGGGGCATAAAAAGGACACGTGTTCCAAGAGAAAATGCATTCCATATTTCAGAAGTAATAAATTCTTGCTTGAACCCAGATCTCATCAATGCAGAGAAAGGATTTTCCATCCATGGGAAGAAAGACTTTGCTGTCTTGAGGAGAACATTATTTCATTAAGGTTGCTAACCTGGTTTCTGCTATAGCCAATCAAGTAAAGTCTGAAAAGCCCCTGTTCTATACCAGATAGCCCCCATGTCCTCCTTGACTTACACTTTAATTGCAACCCACACAAACATTCAAGAATAAAGATCTATATGAGAGGAAACACTGACCCTGTTGATCAGGCTCATCAGAGATGGAAAGATCCTGACAGCAAAGTCTCAGAATAAGGTGCCTTCCAGTACACAAACGTTCTGTCTATGCAAATGAATCTTCACATAGCCAAGAAGAAAATTTTAATGCAGCCTTAGAATTAACACCTCGCTATTAAATGAAGGCTGTAGGATTGGAAGGTGCAAACCAAACATGTCTCACAGCCTTCAACTGCAGCAATACTCAAACCTTTTCTGTGTATTTAGATGGATGTCTGTAAACCTGTGAAAATGCTGCTGTGTGTTTTCCACTGAAGTGTGTTTAAGCCAGTGGAATATTATGCACCCTGCAGCCTATAGCTAGTTGGAATGCAGATGGCTCTTAGTCAGAAATAAAAGAAGGCAAATACTGGAAAAGGTGCAAAATTCTAGAAAAAGAAGGCAGGTGAATCCTGCAGGAGCCAACAGCCACATTTAAGGTATTATTTAAGGTATTATCACTGCCAGCTATCTGCTCCACCTCTCTCCTGGAGTATCACCATGATCTCCTTGTCATGGCTCTCCAGATTTCACCAGCTTTGTTTGAAGATACTGTGCTATAACCATGGTACCAGAGGATCCAAGACAGATTTGATTCTTCTGCTTTTCTAGAGGCACAGATAACCCCTTCTGCTGCCCCAGTGAGATTCAGCACAGGCTCTTCATTTCTACCCAGAGCTTTCTTTTCTATTAACAATTTTCTTAGATGCATTGGAAGTTCCTGGACCCCAAAGAAGAGATTCACAGTACTAATGAGGAGGAAAAAAAAATAATTAAAGAACAAAAAACAAATCAGAAAGATAAAAAAAAAAGCAGATTTTAAAGGCACAAAATCATGGTTTTCCATGAGAAGAGTCACACTGGTTTGAAGCTAGGGAAAGCTGCCAATGTCTTGACCAATACCTAAGCCACAAACCATGAGCCATAGAACATCCTTTGCAAATTCAGCAGGGCCATAGGTGTTGTAGAGCAGCATAATGGGGTGTCTGCACCATCTGAGCACAAAGTAAACCTCCAAGTCTGAAAGTAACTCTTCTGTGCTCTCATTTACATAAATCCTTATATGCACTCATCTCTGAAGTACTTGAGCTCTTTCAGTTGTGCCCCCAGCAGTGATGCACTAAGACCTGGTACATCTCCTGTTGAAGAAAAACATTCCAAAATACATCACGATCCCTTGAAGAAAATAAGCCAAAACTTTGACCACAAACTTCACATGAAGCAAAGATGAATCCTGAGCAATTAGCCAAAATTTACACAAAACGTTCTAGTTCATTTTTCCCAGTTTTCTACTGCATCCAAGTTTCAGAAATTCCTATTTGCAAGCTAGACAGATTTGCTGGGCTCAAACCCAGAGTTTGTCTTTAAGCACTTTATCAAATTCATGCCTAATAAATCCCATCACAAGTGGCAACCTACATTATTCCTTTATTTTCAATATACAGGATGTGTAGATAAAGTCTGGCTTGATTTTCTCACTCACATGTCCAAATGCTTCCATTGTAGAAAACTCCAGGTTTTCAGTGGTGTGAAATGGTATTGTGAGAAGGGAACTCTCTCACATTTGGAATCTAGGAGGTTTGCTTCTTTTTTCTACTCCTTCCTGCCATCTGCAAGATCTCATATGGTGTAAAAATGGGAAATTACTTGAGCAAATCTTCAGCTTTCCTTAGTTTTCTTTAAATAAAATCCTCAGCTTTCTGCTTCATGATTTACATAATAAAGAGACTGTGTTGTGTTATTACATCAGATTCATTTCTTCAGGGAAAAAGGCTCCAGATGTATTTGACTAAGTCATTAGTGCAAGCATCCCATTTTTGTAACATCATTCCCTAGGTCAACAGTAAAGACACACTGTTGATTTTGGCTACAGGCTTAGGAGTGGACAGACACTGCCACTTGATCTAAGCAGCTGCCTCCTCATTACTCCCTCCAACTTCATTGTCATGGAGAGAAGTACAAACCCCTAATGGATCTACAACATGAGCACCAATTCATAAAACCTGGCAGATGACTCCTCTGATAAAAATCACCATTGTGAAACTATTCAAGGAGTAAGGGAAAAAAAGATTTAGCCTTCCTTAGAGAGATTACTTCCTTTTGTCAGGGTATTCTTCTCTAGTCATATGGGAATGAAATTATAAATAAATACAGAGTGCTGGATCCTGACACCTCAACTCCAATGGGACAGTACTGCCAGTTGTTCTATTAGAAGCCCTGGTGACGCTTGTAGAGTAAGGTACTACTCAGGATGAGGAAGGTTACAAAAGCTCTTCCCATCCAAGTCAAAAGCAACAGTGAAATATAAAAATGAACCATATGTGATCCAGCCTAGTTTTAGACGTAAAAAACATTATTAATTTTACTACAGTATTTGCTGTTTGATCCAACTCATTGCAAAAACTTGACTACACTAAATTCTTACGTCCAGCAGGAGGAAGCTTTTTTAACTGCAGATAAAGTATCATTGTTGGTTTACTTTTACTTTTTTTACTTTTAATTTATATTTTTGCCACAGCCTCTGTTTGCTCTCTGAATGAAGTCATAAGAGTGAGGGATTTTTTTCAGTGGCTGGAGTTATAAATTGGATATGGACTGTTGTGTCCCTGTACAAAAAACATTGTATTCTTCATTTGGAAACTCATGAAGGTGCCCAGGAGGATACAAAGATATGTGACGATTACAATGTACAAGTATGGTAATGGGCAAGCAAAAGATACATTATTTTAATATTTGACACATGCTCTCCTACAGAATTAAACCCTGTTAAACAGTAAAAATTGCACTTATTGCTGTCTACTGGATTAGTCATAACTGTTCAGAGCCCTGTTGCTGTGCAGGAGATGTGGTATTTGCACTTAATTGCATCATTTGAAAGCCTTAGAAGAGGGTATTCTAATGATTAAATCAATGTAAACCAGGTTTCGGAGCCAAAATAATCAAAAGTCTGACCAAGGCAAATGTTCTCAATAAACTGAGCTTGCCAAACACAAGTGCTAATTAGCACCTGATTCTAATTTGGTGATTGGGAAAGTGTGGCAAAGGAACCCTATGATTTTGCAAGTGGAAATAGCATTGCTTCTACCCATTGGCAGATAGCATGAACTGCCCTCATGGCCCAGATCCCTCCTCTTGATCTGCTCTGGGGACAACTCCTCGACATGCTGGCAGCTACACTCACGTTGTACAACACCCCTCTGTCTAAGGATATTTATCATTTCTTGGTGTCTTCCTTGATGTCGGTCTTAATTGAAAATTTTCAAAGTATTAAAGTTTAAAATTTCACCCTGACTACCAATGACAAACCCAAGAGGTCACATTCCCCTTTTGTGTCTCCTGCTACAATTGTTTCAGGTTTTAGAGGGAGTGAGAACGCTCTTTCAGCCAGTTTCTACACACATACCTGAAAGCTCAGGACCTCCTATGTACCATAGCAAGTCTTTTTTCCAGCAAGACACTTATAACTAAGGCAGACGTATCAGCACACGACTAATTCTTGAAGTCATTGGGCAATTGAGCAGTCACCTGAATAATTAGGGGGTTTGCCTTGCATTGCAAAGGAGAAGTTCTTTACCCTCTTTATAGTGGGTGAGAACACACAACAGAGCCAGCCAAAAACAGACACCAGAGAGCGTTGGTCATCCCCAGTAGCCAACA
Source organism: Merops nubicus (assembly GCF_000691845.1). Taxonomy (NCBI): domain Eukaryota; kingdom Metazoa; phylum Chordata; class Aves; order Coraciiformes; family Meropidae; genus Merops; species Merops nubicus. Next base: position 51,427 of record NW_008609533.1, read on the forward strand.
CAATGGCCAAGACTCACCATGCAAACAGAAGAGGATTGGAAGGACTCCACTCTTCTTTCCCAAAGTAATGAGTGTTTCCAGTACACAGTGAGTCTCTTCTGTGGACAACTGGAACATTTCAGACCTTGGGACCATCAATCTAGTGTCATCTCTCTCAAAAAAAAAAAAAAATCTTTCATTTTTTAAAGCACACATTCACTGATACTCTCACTTTTCTTTGCACAAAGGAGGGACTCAGTGGCACATTTCCACCCCAAAACAAAAGTGGCATGGCACAAAATAAAGTTACTGCTACCTTAGACCTGAAAGCTGTAGCACTTCTCACTTATAGTATGCCTAAAATAACATGCACTTGATCTTCATGTGCAACATACATAAGCAATTATTAAGACATACAATATATGAAGCATCTTCAGAAACAAGGCTACGTAAATTTAACGTCTAGCTGTCAGTGAATTTGGTTATAAAATCAGCACCTTATGTATTTGATCTACACAACAGTTACATTATACAATCTACTGATTTTTTTAATAGCTGTCTTTTTTTTTTATAAAAAAAGGCAAGACAAATCTGTAAATGCAGAGTCTGCAGAAATATTTGCAAGACTCGTATTTTATTACCTCTGCAGTGCAAATGTATTTGACTGTGTGTTTAAAGCAACTGCAGTTTGTCCTTAATAAGGGTGAATTTGCACTACAAATGGCATCCCCTCTTTAGAAACAATACTTCCTTTATCTGCTCCTGTTCAAAAGGCCTAACAGGGAAACCTAACTTATCTGTTTCATCTTAAAACTGGAGCTGCCTGTCAAGCTTTGACAATCTTCAGATTCTTTTAGAAATAGGAAGCAACCCATTGTGTTCAAATTTGCTCTTAGTGACAGCTGATCCCACAGGAGCATCTAGTTAGAAAATAATTGATAGCACTTGAAACAGAAAAGATTGCAAATCAGGTATGACAAGTTTGCATTCAATGGCAGTCCTAAAACTAATTGTCCAGTTAAGAAATTGGCTTCAAAAGAGGAAAAATCTTAAGGGGAAGGAAATGAGAAGTTTGTTTATTGCACATACACTTTCATTCTGACAATATTTTCCTTTTAAAAAGCAGGTCTGGAATAAGCAGTACATTAAAGGGATGGGCCCAAAGCAAAACCTCTAAACCGAATACTCCGAACTTTATGACTCAAGCCCATCTGTAGCTTGTTATAAACAAGTCATAAGGCATAACTGAAAAAATCTGTATGCGGAAGGATCGAGGCTCGATCCTGCTACTATTGAAGTGAACAGAAAATCTCTTGCTGACTACAGAGGACTTTGGATTAGGCATTAAAATTCCAGAGTAATACTGGCACAGCTTCAGTCGTGTGAGTGTGTGCACGCCTGTGCACACACATACACACACCCCAGCCAATATTGGGGGTTTTAACCCTGACTCTTGTATCAGACTATACCACCGGATGTCAGAAATGAAGATAACATGGGAGGAAGTTTATTTTGATGAGGAAATCCCTAAATGCTGTTGAAAATATGCTTGGAATGGTTAATTAGTATGTAGGGGCTTTGGAGGAAATGATATCTTGCAGCTTGACCATCATCTTTTTGCCAGGTTTCCCTTCGATTTATCTCTTATCTGCAGGAAACTGTCTCACAGCTTCTGAATCTGCTGTTGGCTAAAAAGAGAAAAAGGACAATGACTCATTGTTGGGCAACAAGACAAGTTCTGTTTGGATTCTAAATTTCCACATTAATGGTAGCTAATGTCATAGCTAACGTACTTCAGCCCATCCAGGGGATATCCAGGGTGGGCTCCGAAACTAAGCAAAAGTGAAAGTTCCTCCACGAAAACAACAAACAGTAAATTAAAAGAAGATACAATACCCAAGGGATGAAAACACTGAGTAATGCCAAAAGTATCAGCTGTATTTTCTATGACTAAGGCATCAAAAAGCCCTCATTAATAAATGAAAGTTTTATAAACGGGCAAGTAACTGGTGAGAGGATGCAGCGACCGATACCACCAAAGCCACCACTGGCCAGAGAACTTCCAGCACGTTGGCAACTGTGATTTATATCCGAAGGACTCCTCTCACACACAGTCAGGCAAGGCAGGATTCCTTGCTCTGCAGCTTTTATTGCGGGCTGGCACTGAATATCTGGTTAGTACACGTGGTGGGAGAGGTTGCTGTATAGCAACCACAAACAGCAGCAGGGTCCGTGCGAGCTCCCGGGTGGAAAGTGTGAGTGTCCCGGCCCCTGTGCTGGAAGTTCAGAGCATATGTAAATGCTGAGCTTAAGGAGGTGCTGGGGGAGGGATGAGATGCATCAGATGATCAATGTGCCAACACTAATGAGTACATCAATGAAAGGATTAAGAAAGGATGGGGATGTGTTGCTCCCATTCCCTCTCCTACAATGACCGCTCCAGTGCTCAGAGGTGCGGCTTGATTTGGGTAAGAACTGAAAATTCAGCAGCTTCTCCAAATATTACATAAAAGGAAAGAATGACATAAAAACACGATCTAACCGTGTAAATATTTTTTCCAGTTTCACAGACCAAATCCCAAGCATGTCATGTGTCTTACATTTTTTTATTCCCCCAGCTCTCTTTCCCCAGTGCTGAGCTAACATCTGAAATAAGAGTACACAATCAGTATGTTAATAATCAAGGAGTCTGCTCACTGCATTATACAGACATCAGAGGAATTTCTTCCACTGTCTGATGAATATTATAAACAGGCCCGTTTGTATTAACAGAGCCTTATGTAGCAAATCCAAAAGTGACAAACCAAACAGTTTTAAGTGGTTACATTCCATCTCCAAATGTCCCAAGTATCAAACATCACTAGAGACCTGCATCCTGGCTGCATGTGAGGAAAACAAAGAGGCCCACAGTCAGTTGGACTAGATACTTGGTGTTGAAGCAGATGACTATGACAAGGTTTTTTAACTGCCAAAGTGACACTGCAAATGCAATCTGGTATTGCAGCTGGAGAGCCAGAAATGTTGTATCAGTTACCAAGAGGGAAGGCATTTGTTCTGGAGAGAGACACTTCAGGAAGGGTTTACATCTGAGTCATCATCTTTGACAGCGTGTGTGTCCACCAGCAAGCTGAGCTTCTGCAAAACATTGCAGAGAAGATTTAAGATCTGCAGATCACTATGGACCTGATTTGTGGCCCTGTGAAGTCAAAGGAAAGGTCCCTTTTCTGTGGGCTGAGGACTGATCCCTTGATGGTAATTCTTGGACTTAGAAACGGTATTAAAAATTCCAAGCATGTGGTCAAACTGACTGAATTATCACCTGAAACCTAATATTTTAGGCAAGCTGAATGAATAGGCCCACCTCCTTCCCCATCCTGCTTACAGTACATAATACACAAAAGCAACAAGAGGTGGGAGGAATAGCAGGAAAGGAAAGATGGGAATCATATGAATGCTCCTAAGACTAGTGGTTTTTTATTGTGCACGCTGTGATGGTTTCTGTGGGCTGCTCCTGCATTAGCTGGCTCTGGCACTGCCAGTCTTTCCCCTTTTTTTTCTAAGCTCATTTCCCTCTTCACCATCTTAACCCCTTGGGGGACTGGGAGCACTCCCGGAGGCCAGGCACAAAGGCTGAAGTGAGAGGGAGGGGGGAAGAGCCTCCCTGCTGCAAATCATCAGCAGTGGATGCTTACATGTGGAGGTGGGGAGGCTGCAGCCCTGAAGCACTCAAGTAAGACCAGTGCATTTTAGGAGAGGGCTGTATATCTGCAGGTCTCCTCATTTCACCTTAGATAGGTGGATGGCAATGCAGGCTCAGTCTGCTTTGAGCTGGCCATGAAGGACTGACTTCTCTGTGACCACCTGAGGCTGTCAGGAGGCTTGTGCACCTTGCCAGGAAGCACAACTGGACCAGAAATCCAGGTTAGCAAGCTGATCTAGCTGGAGATGTCCCTCCTTACTGCAGGAGGGTTGGACTAGATGACCTTTAAAAGTCTCTTCCAATCCAAATCATTTGATGATTCTACTCTGTGAAATGCTGGGAGAAGGAGTTTTATGCTCCAAAGCTGTTTATTGCAACCAAGTCACTTGGGTTCCCAAAGTGGGCCTGGAAACTGTGGAGGAACAGTCTTTCTCATGAGATTTCCTGTTGGTGCTGCATCCAGTAGCACCGGAAATATCACAAGAATAGCTTCTCTTGTGGTATTTTATTACTTCTGCTTCTGCTCCTGGCCGGAACTGGGAAGTACAGGGGTGCATGGAAATGAAATATAGTGGTCAGAGGAGAGTCTGCCAAACATTTGGAAATGACAACAGCAAGAAAGGTCATTCACTTAAGTTTCAGGAACTGCTTCTGATCTGCTCTTATTTTATTCAGACACATTTACATGGGGCTGCTTTTAAAATCCCTTCACTCAAGGCTGGCACCAGTATACATTCAAACATCAGCTGTCTGTGGTTGAGCTCTAAGTCCTGCTGCTGTCTTCCTATAGAGAAGTGACTTCTGTTTCTGTTTCCCAAAATGTTTAACTGACTTAATTAGTCATCAGAGTAGGTCCAAGCAAAAAAAAAAAAAAGCCATCCTGCCACATCTCATGACTACACTGCCTTTATTTCATGCCATGGCAGCATTGCCTTTATTTCATGCTGTGGCAGCATGATGAGCTATATTAGACACTACATAAACCTGCACATATACTCTCCTTGGTCAAAAGTGCATCTATTTCTTTGAATTTATTTCCTGCTCAAAATTGTTTGACAAATGCTTTGTGCAGACAAAATCTGTTTAGTTTTGTTTGTAAACACACATTGAAAATAGTTTTTCAGCTGTCTCATCTTGGTGGCAGAAATGACTAAGCAGCTGCTAGTGGTTCTCCCCCAGCCATGCTTGCCCTGAAGGGACAGTAAAGCAGCTCAGGGGCTTGATCCAGATGGAAAGGGAATGGCTCAGGCACAAGTGGACACCTAGGAGCAGTTAGGAGGAAGGAGAAAGCCAACAACAGCTCAAGCCAGCAAAAGCTGTTCAGCAATTTACACCCTTGGCAATGCAATCAAAACTACCTAAAGCACATGGGACTGTTCCCATTTCCTGTTTGGTTGATGTAATCTTTACAAGTTACTTGTGTTTCTTCCTGAAGTGAATTCTCCTTTACTGCAAAACTAATTTTGTTCCATTATTAAATAAATGTTGGACATTAATCAACACTTTGCTTTCCTGAACAAGCTCCATTTGCATCCAAACTGCATTAAAAGGGGGATGAACACAGATGAAGAGAAATTCAACTTAAAAGAGTTCCTCCAAGTTTGTTTCCCTTATTACCTGACTGCCATCCTAAGAGCACTTTGCTCAGTTTAGATTAGAAATGTGAAGTTTTGCTACAGATATGCCAATGTCATAAGGAATAACCACGGGCACTTTCAATTCCTTTAGTTCAAGGGACTTGGATACTTGCCTCGATCGTGAATAACTGCATTGAAGTTGAGGGCACTATTTCATAATGATAAAGATAGGATAGGTTTGGCCCAAGAAGGCTGTTTTTCTTGTGTTTTGGAGAGCTAAAGGCACACACTGATAGAAGGGGAAAAAAATGTAATAGTTGGTTCTACATGCTTTGTAATAAAATGGGACCAAACTCCATGCAGCCAACCTGTACGAACACAACAGAAAAAATTTCTTCTCTAGTTACAAAATCTGTTTCACCCCTCACTCCCTCACAACTGCACAGATATTCTGAAGCATGGTTCACAGTTCAAAGTAATTATTGTTGTAAAATGCCTCGGTTATCATCAAGGACTTTGCTGCTGCACTCTGCCGATGGCGCGGCTCCACTCCCAGATGTCTGCTCTCGTGCTTTCGCCAGTCGCCCAGCACAGAATTCTCCCCCTGCTTTGTGCCAAGGCAGAAGACAGTTTGAATCTAGCTTCAGTGGTTTTTCTTCCTGCCTTCCCAGGCAGTCAGGTCGCCAGCCTACCCCTCTCTTGCTTCGCCCTACCTGCAAGCTGATCCTGACACAGTATCCCACAGTCTTGCTGTCGCTCTCAACCAAGGAGACACGTCAAATCGAGTTACCTCCTGCTACAGGGAAAGGGGGAAAATGGGAGGCAAATTCAGGTAGATCCCAGCACCACAGAAAGATGAGAAAAAGGAACTGTTAGAAGCTAGGCAGGAGTAAAACTTCAGACAAACACTTTGTTTCCTGTCTTTGGACAATAAAAAGAGAGGGGAAAAAACCTAAGAAAATAAAAGGAAAAAAGCGCCCTTCATCACTAACTCATATAGGCAGGAGAAGTCAACCCCTTTTGTTTTGTGTCCTGTGCTGTTTTGAGCTGATGCTGTTGGGTGATAATTGAGTCACATCTAGTGGCTACCTGTGCATTTATTCCATACCTGTGCTTTTCACTGTATTAAAATCTGGGACACTAAAATAGAATTCTGTGGTAAAAGAATTGCATGGTATGCTCTGTTGTTGTGGAGCTGCATAATATATACATCATTTCTATGCACACAATCAAAATCAGGGATCTTGTAGGACGGCACTGAAAGACATTCTTAAACATCAGCAAATGAGAACTGGTGAAATACTAAACAGTTCTTATAGACCAACACAAAGAAGTCTTCTCTATTTCAATGTACTTTCACACACATTATAACTTGATCTTGACACTAAACATGATAAAGATGCACATCTAAACCTTCAGGATCATGCAGCAGCAAGCTTCATCTAGGGCACAAGAAGACTCCCCATCATTATCTTGGAACTGCAAAGCAATGGGATGGCTTTTGCTTTCCACTTTGTGCTTCTTTCTTATTCAAGTAAAACAGTAAGACTTTGCAAGGAGAATTTTATAATCAGTGGGAGTTTTGGCTGAAAAATACACAAAATCTCCTTCACCTGGCATTTGCCACGATAGTGAAGATCTGACAATTCATAGCTGGGCTACACGCATCTAGTGAACTCTTATTTCACAACATTGGATAAAATGAAAATATTGGACAGGAATGGGTGGCTGGATGAATATAGCCATCCCTTTCCAAGATATTCCTGAAGAAAGCCCAAAACAGCAACTGTTTTTCATGTTGCTTCACAACCCTCAAGTGTTAATAGTACACTCACAACAGAAAGTTTTCAATGTGCCTTAGTAACTATTGTGGCCAGATAGTAAAAAGTTTGAACAGCTGCAGATTCCATGTCCAATCTCTAGCTACGTTTTTGACAGACCTCTTAGGCTTGCATAATAAATACAGAAAAGCTTAAGCAAAGACACTGAATGTCATTATCAACATTATTACACGAGCAGATTGCAAATCACTCAGCATCCTAAAATGTGTCATCTGACTAAGGCATTTTCCTGCCCTTTTTTTTCTGTTCTCTAGAGAGCACCAGCAATCCTGAGGGTGTGTACAGGTCTGAAAAACTGTGATTGTACTCAGATCTCAGGCTGTGCAAGAGTAACACAGAACAGCTCTAAAGCCACCCTCTGCTGGTACTTAAATAAAGCTTTCTGAGTCTTTTGCTGACTTTGCTCCATTTAGAAGTTAAAGGATGATTTCTTCCAAGTGACAGTCCTAGAAAGGGTAACGTAACTGAATTAAAAATTAAAAATAAGTGCAAGCTGCAAAGCCCAGATTTGCCACCAGAATGAAAACTTCAGTGAAACTGAAGACGTTGACTGAAAAGTTCAGATGCAGCCAGAAGCAGAGGGGGCTGGTTTGGCCAGTTCATGGAAAGAGGTAAATCATAATGTGTGAGTCTGGATTCACTTATGTATTTCTCTGGCATTTGGGAATGTTTGGGTCTGAGGTTTTGTGTTGAAATTTCAGCTACCTATTATTATGATTTCAGTATCTGTGTTTTAATTCTTCCCTAACACTTCAGTGGAACACAGGCTTTCAATTAACTCAGTGCTCTCTACTTGACTTTTTAAAGTAGCAACTGTAAATTAGAGGACAAAGAGCTAGAAACTGTGTGGGGGTCAGCCCATGATAAAAGTTCTGCAGCTAATTAGAGCTCGTTGAGGTCCTGGCCCTCTGAGCTTTGGTTGCCACAGCTAAAGCACAGGACAGAATTCAGGTTTGATTCCCAACAGCCTCCTAAAATTCTTTTTATATCACTTGCATTTAATGTAAATGAAGGACCAAAAATTACACCCTTATTTCCCAGGAGAGTTTCAAAGACAAACTGATTAATGTTTACAAATCATTTAGATTTTAGAATGGATGAAGGGATGGAAGAAAATGGAAAAACACTCAGATAGGAAAGAAAGACAGCAGAATCTCTTCATTCCTTGTTCAGCAAACTACATAAGCGTGCACTTAACTTTGAGAATGTGATTAAAACTACCCCAGTAAACGAGAGCAGAAGCCCACAAAGTTAATTATGTCCTTTAGTGTTTTCTAAATAGGGAAAATTAACAGGTATAAGTGAAAAGTGCAGAGTATATGTATAGACTTAGCGGAGCATGGCAAACAGTCTGTACCTTCAATGCTCCTTCTTTAGCCCCCAAGCCTGGCACAGCCTTGTCTTTCCTTCATTGAGTCACTTTACAGATACTGGCTGTGCGCAGAGGATGATCAGGCAGCAACATTCAGCTACCTGAAAGCAGAATTTGCCTCATTATTTCAAAAAGTGAGGTTTAAAAGTCCTCACGGGTAGATGAAGAGAATGGGGGAACAAGCCATACCATTAGGAAGCCAGAATCATAACCCTGGATGCCAGACTTGGGGTTGGGGGGTTTGGACTCTAGATGAACTTTGCCACTCCTGCTTAGCCATACGAAATGAAATTGAACTGGAACACATCCTTAATCAGTAGCTATTTCATCAGCACAGCAAACGGACACAGGCTCGACACTGTCCCAGCTCAGCTCTGCAAGAGCACTCGCAGCTATTTAAGCAGCATTCTTTTAATATACCTCAAAGAAAGTAACTCAGAGCCTGCAACGTTATCGGTGGTGTGCATCTCAGGAGCTAACACATTTTGGAGCTGGTTATCAGTTACAGTAAAATCAACATTTTATAAGCTTCTATTCTTGTGCCATATTTGTAAAAGTTGAAACGCTATTGCCAGAACAAATGCTTCTTTCATTGGCTTTCTGGAAACATAAAGTTCATTTAAAGCCTAGAAAATTAAATTGTGTTCGTCTGGGAGACGGCATGTAGACAAAATCTGCTTCAAAAGTCTGAAGGCCCCTGAGTCAGAGGAAAGTTCAATTAATTTGTCAGGGAACTGAAAACAGATGATTTCAATCAGCACAAAAAAAGAAAGGAAGGGAAGGCCAAGCCCGCGTTGGGCTCTCCCGCACCCCGCAC
>NW_008609534.1:0-20859 GCF_000691845.1 Merops nubicus
TATACATATATATGGGGTTTTATATATTTTACATTCCTAATCTCTCTCCAGAGCTAGGCAACAAGCTTCCTTGAAGAAAAGAAGCAATGCAGGATAAGAAATTGCAGGAACAGAATTATGATTCCACTAGATCTCACACATACATACCTCTGGAAGGCAATATGATGGCCCAACACATCATATCTCTTTAGACACCTGACCTCTATAGACAGAATGATGTTACCAAGTTTTGCTATACCAAATTCACCATCACTACTACTTAAACACAGAAAGCTGTTGGTTGGTGAGAAGAAATCACCCTTTGCCTGCTTTTAGTGCTTTAGTGTCCAAAAAGGAAATAAATGTCTCTTTTACAGCCTTATGAGCCACTAAACCCATAAGCCTTGATGAATGTATATATGCTTAGTGGTTCATGTTTTTGGAATGGTTTGAGGAGAAGGTCAACTGATCCTGTCAGGCCAGATACCTAAATTGGAAACGAAATCTCTTTTAACAATTTCAATCCACAGGTCTTTCATTACAAAAAGATTTTTCAACTTGTCCAGAAAATTCATGTTCAGTCCTCTGGAAACCATTTCCCATGATTCAGAATTGTTTAGAGTAAATAAATCATGTGCTGCATTAACAGAAAACCCATGTCAAGTTTTAGCTTGAGTCTTTAAGCCTGAGAGTTTACAAAGAGATTCAGCTAACTTTTTTTTTTTTTCCTTTTCTTCATTGCTACCCAAGACCAACTGAAATCAAGTCTCCAGCAAAGACATAAGGGGTAATTTCATTTTGTCATATGAGGAAAACTCCCCAGAAGACTCTAGTTAAGAATTAACAGATCATTTAATCAATTACAGAGGAAACACAAGACCTCTGGGGTGTTTTACTTCAGCTCTGATTCAATGAGGGGTGATTCTTACCCTCCCAATTTCAAGTATCCTTGCATACCATTTTCAGCACTATTAGTGGTATTATTTCAATAATAATGTGTCAGACTCCTTTCTCACAGCACCGTAGGATATATATATATTATGCTGAATGAAATATTTTTCTCTGTTATCAATAACCCTTTCTCCCCAAGAGCTTCCATACCTTGTCAAATAACAACGTGTAGACCTCTCATGAAGAATACTTTGACAAGTCCCCTGTGTTTAGAGCTTATTGAGCATAGGTTAGCCAACCTGGCAGTAAGTATTCGTTAAAATAATATTCTTATGGCACGTGTAATTGTCATAACAATTACCCCCCATTACCAGTTTCTTCCAATTTAGTAGGATCAGTTGCTTTTGGAATCTGGCAGCTCCTCATGTTGCTGAATTTTTCAGTTATTGAAATTGCACAAGTATGCCATAGATTCAACACCAGGTCAGGAAAAAAAAAAAAAAATAGAAAAAAAGAAGATTTTTAACTCTGTATTAAATTTATCTGGTTCTATTTTGGCTTTCTATACTCACTCTTCTTTAAAATTTCAAAAGCTGAATTACTGAAATTGTCAACTTTAGCCAGACTACTAAATTAAACTTCCATTCCACACAATAAAATTGAAGCACCATTTTAGAAATTCCATAGTCTAATATGCCTTATGAAAAACTAATAAGCAGTAAAGGTGATTTTCATTTATTTCAATTTGTATTATTTTACACATAGGGAAATTCAGGTTTTTCCTTCTTTTTGCTGCTAGTGTGTTATCACTAATCTGGACTAGAGCTAGAGGCTTCTTGACAAAAGGTAAAAGTAATTTCATTGGACACAGAATCCACAAATTGTTGTTTATTTAAAGGCTTTTCCAGTACTGAGGGTTTATTTGTCTCAAATATTACTTTGCTTCTTGGATTATTTGAGTCTTAAGCATTGCATGAATCATCACCAAATACAGTTAAATATTTTTCAGATTTTCCATAGGCAGAAGCAGGTCTCTAACCTACTACATCAAAGTCTTCTCCAATTATTTTACTGGGAGAGTTTTCATTCTTTTTATCTTCTTTTTTTGTTTTGTTTTGTTTTGTTTTGTTTTTAGTTGTCTTCCTAAAATCTTGGGGAAATGAGCAGCATGCACTTATAAAGAACTTATGCACTGTACATTTGAAGCATATTTATTATCTCTACATTTTTATTCTATGAAAAAAACAGCTGGTCATTGCAATAAGATTTGGAGATTAGTAACCTCTGAATGACAAATCTGAGTAAAGACAGATATGAAGAAGGGTATATATACTTCATTCAGAATAGCTCTGAGTGTAATTTTTTGGAACATGGGTGATGTGACACTTGTGCAGTCTTCACACAGTCTCTATCCCTTGTCACGCTCTTCTGTCTGCTCCTCTAACGTGTATCAAGTGGCCTAATGTCTCAACAAAGAGCAAGGGTGCCCAGTAACACATGAGGTTTTTCTGTGATTTGTTTGGTCTGGTTTTGTAGTGAGAACATTCTGTCTAAACCAAACTGTCTTTTAACCCTAAGTATGATTCTGGTTTAGAAGACTGGAAGCTGGAAAGAACATGACTATTAATTACTTGGGAGTAGTAGGAAATGAGACACGCTCAGCTACATACAGCATTGTCTTTTACTGACCTGCATCAATATTTTTTAAGACATCATAATCACTAGCTAATGGCATATAAACAGTATTGAATTTTTTTTAAAAAAAAAAAAAATCCCAACCAGACACAGGCATTAGATTTGGGCTACACCCACCCCTCAGGGAAGTGATGAAACTTTCCCTATCTTGCACATCCTAGCAATAAACTAGAGTTTTCAGCTTTGTACATCCAACATAACCAGATTTATGCATCTGTCTCTGACAGGCTCCTGACTCTTTCAGAGGGTACAGATCAGTACAAAGGAGTTTGTGCCATGAAGCTCCTGTTCATTCTGCACTAGAGTGACACAAAATTCTGCAAATGATGAGAGATTGGTACCCTGCAGAGGGCTTCTAGGGATTGTGCTACAGCTGAAGTAACCACAGGATAGGGCAGGAGGGTGCTGTGCGTGACAACACCAAAACAACAGGTAGGTTGTCATTATTTCTTGCTGTATTTTTGTGTGTGATGAGCTTCTCTAGTATGCTAACAAAATTAGAAAGAATTTAAGTGCCCTAATGGGATTTGGCATATGAGACTTGCTGAATGTAAACTTCAGGAGGTACCTTTGGGACCTAGTGTTACATCTGGGTACATCCCCTTTTTGAACTTCAATCCCCTTGATCATGCCTAAATTCAGACCAGCAATGTTGTATCTGTACTTGTGTCTAGGCATACATATAACTAATTTCCCTGTATTTAGTGCACATTTAAACCTGAGAGTATACAACTTTGAGCAGGAATTAGATATTCATTGCAGTAGAGGGCAGCAGTATTCATTCACAAGCCAGACAGAGCTTTATACAGTACATAAAAATACCAGTGCTGTTGTTAGACAATTTAAGCAAACAGAGTGAAGTTCTTCCTTGTAAGTGAACTGTATTTTTAATACCTTGATCAGAGAGCATAATGAATTCATATCACACTCTTTATAGATAGAGATAAGTAACCAGATTGTGTAACCTGAATATTAAAATCACCCTACACATTAAAATTAGTAACCTCTTAGGAAATCAGTCCAAATTTATGAGCAAACAGAGAATGTAACAACTTGTGCTTCATACAACAATATGTGTAATTTTAAAATCTGCAGTACTGAACTTGGGGCCACCCCTACCCCATTAAAAATAAAAGTCTCCTCCAAGCCAGTGGAAACTGGCAATTTTCTCTGAGTAGCAACAGCTTACAGAAATATATCTCCATTTGTAATCATTTCACTGTATGGATGATGACATTTGGAAACATCTGGATCTGATGATGTCCACAGGAGATTCCAAAATGGTAGTGTCTAAATGTGATGATACAATAAATACAAGATGTTTTATTTTAGATTGAAATAGCACAATAAAGACAAGGGCAGATTTAGATAAAACATTCGAGTATGGGACTTCAGGTGGCAGCGTGCATTCCTCTTAACTCTTGAAAACACCTCCAGCAACAGCCACCTTCTGTGATCTCAGAGCAGCCCTGCAGCTGCTCTCCAGCCAAAATTCTTAACAGGCTTGTGCTCACCAAACTATGTGGCCGTAATTCAAACCATTCACTGCTCAACGTAATTAAGAACCAATCGCTGGGTCCAGAACAATAGTCTGCTCAAGCACTAGCACATGGGAGCAAAATGAGACTTTATGTCTTGGCTCGTGTTTGCTTTCATCATTTTTTTTTTCTTTCAACCAAAACCTTAGCTTCCCCTCTCCTCCCTGCAGCATACCCACGGGCACATTTCAGGTTACCATCGACTCCTTCAGACTTTCTTCACCACAGAAATAGAGCCACAAAATTATCCCAAAAGCATTGTTGTGCACAAAGCAATAAAATTAGGATCTGTGACTTAGGGATTGCTCACTTGGAGATCTAAAAGCAAGACACCGAAAACTGACGGGGCACTGTTATTTCTGGTCCACTCCAGCTGCTTCTGGTGTGGCACCAGAGGGGAAATGGTGGGCTTTCCACAAATTTTGCCGTTGTTAAACCCCTGATGACTCAAGAGCCACTCTATGCCTCAGCCTGATCGAGGGCAGCCTCAGGGACATCTTTGACAGCCAAGAACAGCTCGTACAGAGCGGTCCTGGGCGATTTCTGGTTTCCCACTACATTCCCTGCTCCACCACGCAAAGGCTGGGATGGCTGAGAGAAATAAAACAAGTTTTATGGCACAGTTTTCCTCTGTCAGGCAAATTTCCTGCTAGACTGGGCTGGCCCTGATCAGCTCTGCAGCCAGGAGGTTTCCAGCAGCCAGAGGAAGGCTTGCTCTCCATCAGGAGTGAGTCTTCCTCATCTCTGAGGTGTGTCAAACCACTAACCATGTCTGCACCAAGTCTTCTGTCGTGGGTTATGTGCAGCCACTGCTAACGAGTCACACCTTCAACACAGGCTGAAGGTTTAAGCGAAGAAACAGAGCAATGCAGAAAACAGTATGGACAAAAAGTGTAAGACTTTCTGCATCACAAGAAGATCCACCCTGTAGTGGAAAACAAACAGAAATAAGCTCCTCTTCCTATGAGCACTGGGCTTTTTTTTTTTTTTTTTAAAAAAAAAGACTTTCCCCACTTCAAGCTACTGACAAAGATATGTGGGAAATATTTTCTGTTTTTCAAAACAAAGTTCTGCAAAGGAGGCCAGGGAAGGACCATAATATAAATTTTGAAGATCTGAAATCAAAACCATGTGGAGACTCGTAGAAAAATACAGCAGATAAGGGTTAACATGGAGGAAATCTCAATAAGGTTCATGTCATATTTCTTTTGCTATTTATGCCTTATAAATGAAACAGCATCCTTACCCATGGAAAGGCCACTGGTAGCCTCCATAAGTCTGGAATTTGCAGAAATTAGAGGAATAAGCTGAAAATCTAAATAGTCAGTGACAGGGCCTTCACTGCTAATGATGGCTCCCACCTCCCAAGAAATCCAAGGAGTATGCAGGTCAGGTGGATCTCCCAGTCACTGTCTCCTTAAAGGTGACTCCCCAGCTAAGTGATGAGTGAAATGCCTGAGGTTTTGGGGGTGTGACGGGAAGGAGAGGATTTTACTCCACAGCTGGATGCCTTGGTCTCTGGTATACTTCCCCTTAGAGAACCATAGGACCATAAAACCCCTCCAAACTCTGTGAAAGAAGAATACTACTGCCAACTTCCTTAACCTGGTTCTTTTTGTGGGAAGAGTGGGAAAGAAGAGTTCCCCAGCACACTCCAGCATGCTATAGGGACCACAGTTTGAAGGAGCCAAAAAAAGATTGTTTGTGCAGTTCAAAACCCTTTACCCTCACCACGAGGCACTGCTCATCTTAGTTTCTCTCCAACTCCAGCTAATTAAATCAGCACACTGAATCACAAAAAAAAAAAAAAAAAATAATAGGTAGATTAAGTTTCAGCAGGGCCTTTCTATAACCTAATTAATCCTTGATATCATTAAATTAGAAGCTTCTGAGATTGTCCTTGCAAGATATACCCACTGAAGTTAAGCAGTACCCATGCCTGATTACTTAGCTATTCAGAAACAATATGTGCAGAGTTTATATCATCTTACCATAGATGGCTCAGAAGGAATTAGAGCCATCCACTTACCAGTCCGTGGCTCATTTCTACTTGGGAAGCAAACACTTGCTGCCAGGAGTGGTTTTAGGAGCTTAGACACTACTCTAATTTCATTAAAATTATTCTTAGATTTCCCAGCTGCTTTGTGGTGTATAAAGGGGTGTGCATGTTGCTCACTGCCGCACAAAGCCTGATGCTTCTGTGTACGGCTCAGCATGTAAGGAGAAAGCCACCACTCTTAATGTTAGTCTCATTTTGCTATGGCACCAAAACTACTTCTCCTTAAAGATAACATTAGTTTGCTAAAGCTGTCCATACTGCTTGAGTGCAACAGTAAAGAAAAACATTTCAAAGTTGAGAGCCATCAAGCCTGCTTTTTTTCTTTGTTTCAGACCCTGTAAACAATTGGTGGCAATTGCCTTAATGCCTCTGTGTCTTTGAGCCAGAGGAACAACATTCAAATACTTCATAGGTCTTAGAGCACAAAGCTCTTTCCTCACAGGTCCCCTTTTGACTTCAGAATATGAACCTTGCAGAAAGGAATTCTCCCGCTTCTTTCCTTCAGGATCTTAACCTTAATTGCCATGTTTTCCCCAAATTCCACACTATTATATACATTTTTGCACAGATGGTCTGTGTGACAAAGCTAGCCTATGACATCAGAGTTTATCCTACAACAATTCGTCTTTCTGCATTAACCATGTGATAAACCATGGAAGAAAGAGAGGCCTCCCTTACAATTCTCTTATCTGTGGATTGTCGTAAATATTATCAGGAAACTGGTGACCCACTTCCTTCAGTTTCCCATGATAGTTTTATTGGATTTGTTTAAACAAACTTGTGTCCCAGTCCTCTGATACACTAACGTATTTGTTATAGAATCACGGCAGCTGTTGGTAAATAATGTATTTTACAAGAAGACCTGTATGAAATGTTTAAGGTCAGATTTGTCTCTGTGTCCCTGTCAGATCGATCACATTGCCATGCTAATGAGTAAGAGAAAAAAATCAGAGTAGGGAATGAAGGTCTTCTGCGTGGATTTGCAATCAGAGGGAAAAGCGAGAAACGATAACATGGCTTTCATTAACACACACCTAGGTTTGGCCAGAATGGGGTTATACCTGTTTTTACCAATATAAAAAGAACTGGTCTCTTTTCTGTTGTCTTAACATACATACAGACACATCTCTTTTAGCTGAGGAAGGCTGCTTTATGCTCCTGTATTTATAAAAAAAAAAAAAAAAAAAAAATATCAAGCTGTTTAAATTAGTATACATAACACTGCTTAAGTGCTTTAAGTGAAAACACTGGATTAAATATATTTCAGGTGTTCCCTGTTTTGGTTGTTTTCCACTGTAGATCTCAAAACTTTAAAGAGCTGTGAATCTAAATGGTACGTCTCATGGTCCTTAGCAAACAAGTCCCCTACTGCATTAACTACTTTCCACGTTTTTTAACTCTCTTCGCTCCAAGCCTACAGTCTGGTCCACCCCAAATACTCTCAGCTCTTTGCTGAAAGATGAATGATTGACCACACAACCACTGTTCTTCCCTGTTCAATGCTTGCCCTAGAAATCTAATCTTCTGGGGAGCAGGGGTGGCACAATGCACCCAATACCAGTCAGAAGCTCTGACAAAAAAAAATATTGTTTTCAAGCTTTGAAACCATATTTTTATTTCTCAGTCATCTAAAACCAGGAGGAGTGAGTTGTGAGGAGTAGGGAAAAACCTACTGAATGTGCTCACCTGAGTAGCTGACTTGGCTGTGCCCTAGCTAGGACAGCACCCATACAAATAGTGTTGGGAATCACAGGTCAGCTGAGGATGCTGCTGCAGGGCTCTGGAAGCCAGGCATGGGATGTACCAAAGGCCTCCATCCAGGAGTGACAGAGATCCATTATCCCTTACTGGCCCTACTAGTAAGCCTAGGAGAAGGGATTTCTGCTTTTCTCTTTTCCTGGTCCAATGCAATCTCAATATGCTGTTTTCTGAAGGTGAAAGTCACCAGTTCTGCCCTTCCTTTCCCTTTTCCTCCCCAGGCTCTGAAGGCTGCTTTTCCCTCCCTGCTCTTATCAGTTCCCAGTCTCCACCCTGCTGAGATGGAGGGACATTTTTCTTGGAGAACCTTTTCAATAGGAAAATTCCCCTGCAGCTCCCCATGACTCACAGACTGTGCCTCCTTGGTGCTGAAGCCTGTGGTCTCCAGTGAACGGCGATGGAAATATGCTTGGAAATATGCTTTTCCAGAATGTAGCTCATTTCACAGCCCGTGCTTTCCCTCTTCTGATACTGATCAGTCCGCAGAGAAAGCTGCCATGCTTCAGTCCCATGTGATTTGCTAAACAATCTGTTAAAAAACAAAACCCAGCAAATACCTAAAAAGCCTTTGCTGGAGCATTCTTGACCTAATTTATTTCATTGGAAGTGGATCATGTTAACGAAGTAATAAATGGAAACCTAAAGAAAACAAGAAATTTTGAAAAAGCAAACATTGCATATGAATTAGCTGGCAGTCAAGTAAACGTTCTAAGTTTCTTTTCTACTCACACGCAGTTTTAATTCCAATTTTGTGCAATTAGTCAAATACTAAATCTAGGTACCCTGTCAAATCTCCTTTTAAAAATTCTGGCTAACTTACAGTTTCTGACTGAACATTTTGTAAATAATATGCGCTGACTTATTTTTCTAAAGTTGTCGAAAGCTAATGCCTGCATCTCTTCTGCTGTTCGGTGTGGAAACTGAGAAGAGGGAGGAGTGGTGAAAAGAGTACAGAAAATAGACCTCCACAAACACAACACCCTTCCGCTCAAGACAACAAACTGGAAGTGGAGAGCCCTTTTTCACTATCGTAACTTGGGAGCTAGGAAGTATTCAGATAACTGTAATTTTCCACAGAAATTGAGCTCAGACCTTTCCCAGGGTGAGGCAAGCTGCAGTCTCAGCCTTGCCCTTCCAGGAAACTCCAGGGCTGATGGTCAGTAACTGCTTCTTGTGCAGGGATTTAATTCTCAGTGAGACTTGGCTGGATGATGCTGGAGATGAAGCTGTTGGTTTAATTCCCTCTCACGTGCACAACAATGGAGCACTTGAGACAGAGAGGGAGACAAGCAATAGGAGAAGGGATATTCTGTGCTCCTCAGCTAAAACTGGTCACTTCTTCCCCTGCAAGTGAACAGGATATCTTGCCCAGTGGTGATTTAGAATGTACAACCCCTCCCAACACCATAAGCTATGAAAAATGGACAATGGCTGAAATCTGTGAGGCTTTGATTTTTATTTTATTGGTTTTGTGTGCTGTACACCTGTAGCATAATACAAATTTTTACTGGAGATGGAATGCATCCATATGAATTCTTGCAAACAGTGTAACGTATAACAAAAATAAGACTCTCCTGGGCTTTTGCCAAAATAATTTGAAATTTCAATTCATAAGACTTTTAAACCCCAGTAGCAGCTAGGAGCTACTGTTTGTAGGGGAGTCATTTTGGTTGTAGTTGTTTATAATTACATTTCTTTTAAGGCAATAACATACACTAGTTTTGAGCTGAATTCCGCTAAGGTAAAACAACCTTGCACCAAAAAGCTGTTAATATAACATCTTGTGAAGAAAACCAGCTACACTGTTGTTCCTAAGCAGACACCATGGATAGGATTATAATGCCTGGAGTTTACAACTTTTGAAGTTAATTGTCACTAAGAATATGTACAGTTATCTTATAAACACAGTAGAGTGTGATGTATATTCTGTCAGAGCTTTATATTTAAAATGAAACTTTAACTCTTGTCTGTCAGTGTCAATGGCAGAGATTAACATTCTGTACAGAAGGAAATTTGCATAAAGAAAATATTGCTCCAAGATCACTGGATACTCCTCTCCAGCTCCAGAAATAAAAAAGTGTAAAAGCGTGAAATTAAGAACTAGGAGTATGGGAGGTAGTGTAAAATGCCACATCAGCATTTTTCAGAGACAGCTCCTTACCCTTTGCCAGGTTGAAGTCTCCTCTCTGCTGTGTGAGTCATTTGGGCCTGACCCCCACCCAGCACTTGGAATATATGTGAGGAACTGTCGTAACAAGTGAAACCATTGTCTGGATGTTTTAGACAGCCCTCAACTCCCTGTTGAATCAACCTCTCCCCTCTCCTCTCCAAACCCCTCAGCAGGCTTATATCTTTCATCAGTTTAGTCAGCACCTTTGGAAGCAGCAATACAGCAAGAACAAAGGTCTCTGAATCCACCCATAAAGCTGTCCTTAAAGGGGTATGCAAGAAACACTACCAACAAAACAGGGCAGCTCTGAGCTTCGTTAATGGCAATACAGTAGGAGAAAACCATTGAGGTCTTGTCATATCATCATCAAACCTTCTTAAGACACTAAGAACATTTTCTTTGTGGCTTTGCATCAGCTGTATAGAATAACCTGGGAGATGTCTGAAATAATTGCCTAGTTTTCTGCAGAGTCAGTGACTCTGAGGTACTGTGAGAATGAGCAAACTGAGTGCTATTTGTTCCCCTCTGAACTGCAAGCCAACTGATGAGTCTGACTGATGACCAACAAGAGAAGCACGTTGAAGTGAACAAGAAGCAGGCATGCTCAACAGTCCCAGTAGACAAGCCATTTACCCACATGGTGAAGTTAGCAGCCAGCTTTGAACATTTTAACCAATTTCTTCTATGCTTCCTTTTCCTATGTCCATCTTCCCTGTATAATAGTTTGCTGACATGTATGCAGAAAGCATGAAAGCACTTAGGAATGACTGCAGTAAATATAAAATCAGTTTGGTAAAGGGGCTATGGAAAGCGTAGGAATAACACTTTTGACACATTCAGGTAGAAATAGTAGGAGAACAGTAGGTTCAAGTTAAAAAGAGGACAATAGGCAGGAAGGATTCACACACATACAGAATAAGTGATCCTGTGGCTATTCAGTCGTAGACATTTCATTTTAACCACTGTCTATATTCTCAACAGGAAAATATTTCAAAATTTGCCAGCTAGTTACAGTAACTATACTGTTTAATCTGTTTCAATGACTTTGATGTAAAGAAGTTAACGCTTTGTTTTTCAAAGACATTTTCAAGTTTCTGTGACATACAAACCAACATAGGTTTATGGGCTCAAAGGCAGAGGTGAAAAACTATGGTTTGTGCTTAGCTGCTTCTTATTCTTGAGAATCTGCCTGAATTTCTGATTTAGACTAAGAGGAACAGGAAAAGGACACATAAGGTACAGCAGTCACAGTGGCAGCTACTGGGCCAGCAAAGTAGGGAGGTGTGAAGCTCTTCAGGGAGGAGCAATCTGGGAGCAGAGGGAGAAGTGCCAGTTTGGGAGCTAAGTTTCAGAGAGGAATCGTATTTTAAAAGTATCACCCTCCTTGGCCTTTTATCCAATGCATCTGTAGGCAATCTCTCACTGGCTGTGAAGGGGGTTTTGTGACCCCAGTTTAAATGATATCCTATGGTGGATTTTATGCTCTATTTTAGGTCCATAATTAATCACTTTCTTGGACCGAATTCTTGATGTTTCGCTAAATATATGCCCTGGAACTTGGAAATAATATCACTAACAACTTTGTGCACTGAGATAAATATTTCATCAACTACATCAAAGATTAGAGACTTTTTCAGTGTATTTGCCTGTCTCTAATAAATCAAAATAGACAGATTGCACAGGCATGTATATCTCTGGATCAAAACTGAGTTTTAAAAGTTTGCAAGCACCTACTCCAACTGTTGAAACTTCAACGGACCTCGCAGTCACCAAAGAAACTCTTTTTCTCCTCTTCGGTAGACATTTTCCACATGAGAAAGGGTCATGAGCCACCATAATGCTAAATAAAGTTGTTGATGCAGTAGGGAATCTGGGAAGCTATTGGGAAACATATTGCAAGGAAAGCTCTCACAAACTTTCACAGCAGAGGACTGAGTGCTCAGCTAGAGTGCTGTCTGCTCGAGATTCCACAATTACAATATTAAACCTTTCACCTTTTGTTGCAGTAAATGGGCTACACCTGCCAGGCAACATAAATTCTGACCAGGAGAAGAGATGATGTGAAGAAATGCATTCTTTGTCATCATTGGTGTTTTAATAAAACCATTTTGTCTGCTTTACAAAGACCATGTGTTGAAATACAGACAATACATCATGATAAGACCCTGAAAGCTATTGTTTATTATCCCTCCATACTAAAACAAAGTTTTCAATGCTCCTCAAGCCGTTTCTATCTTTTCCTTGTTTGGCTTTGTTTTTTGAGTGCCTTGTCTGAGACTTGCCTTTTAACTTTCCTCAGGGAGATAAAACTTGTAGAGTGGAGATTTCACAAAACTCTTGTGACTGTGAACTCAAAAATCTTTAACCAGGTACCTACATGAGATTTTAAACTGAAAACATGAAATGAAGATCATGTTCCTATAACATTTTATGACCATAAGAATCATACAATCACTAAAAAAAAAAAAAAAATTCCTGCTACCAAGGATACCAGCAAACCTGAAAGAATTAACAGGTCTCTGCTGGTGGGTAGGGCAGATCTGTATGCCTAAGAGGAGACAAAGAAAAAGAACAATGGAAGAGGAAGGAGCCTCAGTGATGGAAGATCCCTGGTTCCTTTTCTTTTTCTCTGTATTTGCATTTATCCAAGCTCAGGTTATCATGGACATGTAATAATGTGTTTTCAAAGGAGACTGGCTTATGATCTCAGGTCTGTCCAGGGCTGTCTAGTGCTTAAATGCTCTTGTACTTGATGACTCAGGGACTTTTCTCAAGAAGCAGCACACATGTCAGCATCCCTGGGGCAACTTACTTGTGGGAAGCATTCTGGGTTACATTGTACAGGGTCCTGACCCTGTACTGGTAGATGTATGTGAACACAGCAGAAATTTCAGGTAGCTCTCAGATTTGAAGGACAAAAAAAGATTTTGTGACATCCCAGGGATGTGATCAACAAAAGAATTGTTTTTCTTTTACTTCTGTACTATTGTCTTCATTAGGAAACTAAAAAAGTTATTGTAATGAATTGACTATCTGAATGAGAAAGGTAAAACTAACTCTGAATGTCCTTTACGTGAGCACTTTGATGTAAGGTTTAGCTCAGCTGAGAGACAGAAGTGTAGAAATGAGGGGTAGGATGGCTTATGTCTGTCAAGTCTCCTACCACAGCTGAAAAGAATGATCCGAACAGTCTGTTGTTAAAATGTCTGAGGCAGATGTTACTTTTACCACCACAGTCAAAGCAAGGGTCCTCAGTGTTTGACTTTCAAAATCCCCTCTAAGTTTCTTACAGAGACGTAAAATGGTTTGTTTATGAAATCTGTAATTTTATGAAACTTG
The DNA here is from genome assembly GCF_000691845.1 of Merops nubicus. Taxonomy (NCBI): domain Eukaryota; kingdom Metazoa; phylum Chordata; class Aves; order Coraciiformes; family Meropidae; genus Merops; species Merops nubicus. Next base: position 13,430 of record NW_008609534.1, read on the forward strand.
TGAGGTCCAGAATGAAATGCTTGCTTCTCTGCAACCTCCGGTGGGACATATATTTCCTTAATCTCTTTACGAACATACCTCCTTCAGTCCAACACCAAGTGCTATATTTATAATCTAAGATGACAGTAAAGGTCCTTTTTCCTTCATCATTTCTGCTATTCTCATCTTAAATAGTTAGCAATTTAGCCATTTCATTCTTGCAAATGCATGGAATCATTAGTGAAACTCTGCTTCATGTCACATTTCTTACTCACCTGAATATATTCACACTTATTTGTTGCTTTCTTTGTCTCAGAAGATTTCAAAGGTGTTTTCAAACCTCATATACAAAAGACACACTTTACAAGTAACAGAATGCAGTAAAACTAAACACTGCAGAACAGTTTATGTCAAGAAACACAAGTAGAGGATTTCCTCAAATCCATGTTCAATTAGCAGATTTCTGTTTCCTCAGCAGTCTGATCAGGCAGACACATTTTCACATACCAGAAATCAAAAATGGAATAAAATCCCAGTGGCAACATCAGGAAAGAATGCAGTTAAATGGATCTATTTTCTGTATTTAAATTTCTCAATAGTGAGATAATAGTGGTTAATTCACATCAAAATGAATACAGACAGACTTTAAGCCAGGAAAGGAGCTATGTCTCCAAAAGGATGAACTCAGATAAGATGAACCTCCTAATGTGAAGCAGCATTTAAAAGTCATGGAAGGAGACACTGAACCCATGGAAATCGAACAGAGCTTTAGCTCTGGAAGTTAATGTTAAAATTTCAGTGAAACATAACTTAGTTCTAGGTATTTAAAAAATACTTTTTAAAAGTGTGTTAACACCAGATTAAGTGGATTTGCTTCTCTTATGACAGGTCTGTATTTAATTCAGTGACCTTCATTTGAAAGTTGAAGTAAAATATCGATAAATTTATGGTTTGTTAGTTTGGCTTTTTTTGTTTGTTTGTTTGTTTGTTTTATCTGCTGTGTTGAATTCACCCACTGTTCCATGTCTAATGTCAAGCAGGAGTGTAAATATATGCACAGCAGCCTCACAAGAGCATGTCTCTCACCCAGGAGCTGCCCCTATCTCAGATACCGCAGCAATCACCAGCCAGCTCCAAATGTTTAGTCACTGCAACTAATTTAGATTGGGTCCCAGACTATGAAGAATGCTCTGAAAGGACCAACAGATGAGAAACACACTACGACAGCATTAGCTAGTCATCATCAATCCACAAACACTGCTGCAATGTCACATGCTGATTGTCCAAATCTGACGCTGAACTGACATAAACCAAATTGTCCCTGGGTTGAGTGTGTGGCTGCCTGTACTGTGATGCAAGGTGGGCTGGGAAGGGCAGGCCAGAGGAAAAGGGGACACAAAGTAGGGATGAGGAGTCATCTTGCCCAGTCAGGGTGTTTTGTTCTCCCCAAAAATGGGAAACAGAAAACACAGTTAAAATAAAGGCAAGACCAGAGCATATGTAAAAGGGAGGAGATGCTGGTTGAGTAGACGTCAAAATATTTCTTACGTGACCCTGAGACACTGAGTATAAATTTAGCTAAAGACTTTGAGTTTTCTCTGCTGTTACTCCTGCAAAAAGAGAACAGTAATGAAACCCTTTGTGATGCAAATTCTATTTCTTTCCAAATATTGTATACAGTTTCACACGACCTGGTAGAATTCGTACATAACTGTGCAAAGAAATCTGTATGCAATGCATTAGATAATACTCTTCTACACATTTCTACAGCAACAAGCAGATTCAGACATATAAAGAGGAGATAAAGTGGCTCCCCAATACCAAGACTTCCCCAGAAATACTCTTTCACTTCTAAATGGTTTCCCACATTATTTACACACAGAAAAACTAGCAATACCTGTTCTGCAGTTCACTGTACATTCCTTACTTCTTATAAACTGATTCAGAAGGAAAGCTTCTCCACCAATTTTAGGAAACTAAAGGAAAAAATGTTTCCAAAAAATATTTCTAACAAGAACAGGAATTCTGTAGTGATGTAAGTAAAAACTATGTTTAATGAGAAAGATCAGAAATTCTATGTATAAATATTGTGTGACTTGCATCTCAATGAGGAAAAGTGTGAGAAAATATGTATTCTTCATTAGGTACACCAATCAGAAATTAAGACAACCTTAGGTATCATAACCTACTCCTGAGCACCTTAAAGGAGTGGATTCAATCCCTTGACTCGGTCCCCTGAAATCTGTGGATCTAGCTGTATTACCTCCAGTCACATCTATTGGCCTTTGTGAACAGAATAGTAAGCTGACTTTTAAGTATTACAGCAAAACCAGAGAATCAAATGCACATCCAAAATAATGTGATCTTTCTCTTTTGTAAACATCATCATTTTGTGCTTAGATACCCTAAGGTTAGTCTTAAAATACTGTATTTTTTTTTTTTTAAACTTGAGAGTATCCTTTCCTTTCCAGGTTATTTTGCCAATCTCCATCACAATTCAAAACAGAGATTTTTTTCCTATCTTTTTCACTTTTTTTTTTTTTAAATGTGTTTTATTTTCAGAGGAAAAAAAAAAAAAAAAAAAGCATTATGTCCACCACCTATTTTATTTGGAATAAAATAGTCCGAAACAGTTTAGGGCTGGAGTAACCCGTTAACCCATCAGGCCCCTATAAGTATAACAGACTCACAAGACTAGTAGAGATAGATGAGAACTTTTGCAAACATGTTTCCAAACCAGCTGTCCTGTGATTCCACTGCCTATGAGAGGCCAGGTCCTGCAGTCAGTTTATCAGGAGCAGCCTGCAGCAAAAAGCAAAGCTGAATTCAAAGGCTGGCTTTACAGCAAGGCAACTCAGAATTTCTGCCACGCCACCCAGCTCTGCTGTGACGAAAGGAAAAAGGAAAGGAAGACAAGAAATGCTTTTGTGAGGCTATTCTTATAGCCTGTAGTCACACTAAAATTTTCAACAGCACACTAGGTGAACTCAGCTTTGATTTCAGCAGAGTATCATGAAATCCTTTTGGAAGTCTCATCTTATGCAAGTGCCAGCAGAAGCATGGAAAGGTTGTGCTGCTTGTACCTCTTCTAATTTTATCCCATGTTTCCTCTGGCTCCTCCTGTCTCTGCTTTCTGCTGGTCTCCCAGTGCTGCTGCTGGAGACCCTCTCCTGGAGGCCAAAGTGGTGGAAGCAGGGTGGCAGCACCCTGTGCTGTCCTCACTTTCCCTGTCGCTGGGAACCATCCTGAGGGCTCTGATGATTGGGTAGCTTTGACTTTATGTTCCCTGGCAAAACAGGAGTGGATCCCTGAACATCTGTTCATAAGAGTTACCAGCACATTAACTGTTTCTCTCAGCATAGCTGAAGAATATCAGCAGTTGAAAATATTTACCAATGTGTTGTTCATCTCTCTCTCTCTCTCTCTCCAGTTCTTATTAACATCTGGTCACAAAATGTTGTACTTCCACTAGTCAATATGACTTCACTCTTCAGAAAATATATTTGATTAGGGTTGTATGAAAAGTCCAATTAGCCCCTGATAGTGCCCAATACCAAATGCTTAAGAAAGAGTATCTAGACAAGTCAAATGTGCAGTGACACCTCCTCAGAAAGCCAGTTCCATTTTCTGCCCTCTAGTTCTTGTATCTGCTGCATTCTGAAAAGAGTGATGTTGCTGCTGAAGACGAGACATAATACATAATGGTGTCCTCTAAATGTTCACAGAGACAGGGAGATAACACCAGCAAAAGCAATTCTTTGAAACACCGCTTTAGCACTGTGTTATGATGTGCTTAGACATGCTGTAGAGTTCATGCTCACTAGCTGGCAGAATTTCAGCAGAAGCCTAATGTAGAATATCACATCAAGCACAAGGAAGCCCTGAAACTCTGTGTTTCTGTCTGTCTCTAACCAAAGCATTTGAAACCTGAAAGGAAATTTGGGTGTTTGAAAAAGAATATGACTTTACAGTAGTTGTGATCTCTTTTGGTAGACCATAAGCCAAACATATTTTAATAATCTTTATATTCAGGTCTAACCATGACAATTTTTGGTCTCGCTCCAAATACATTTTACTTTTCTAGATGTGGGAAACTTATTTCTACTAGGTTCGGCAAACAGAGAAGTTCAGAAAACATCACAGAGGAACCTACTGTTGACGGAATCACAGCTATTTTTATAGCTGAGCTTACATTTACAAGCAGGAGTATCACCGGGGTCACAGCCCTGCTTCATGTCATGTGGCAACTGAACAAAGTTGAACACACACAGTCAGACGTCGAGGTGGCCAGCTGGCATGGGAGGTGTGTGCTGCAATATCATTTTGCCCACCCACATAGCCAGTGTTTTAAAACCAGTAAACAGAAACACAACAGTAGTTTTATAGAAAGGCCAGACCATAAATAATTAATCCATTGGATAAATATGTTTACATCAGACAGAGAGACAGAATTCACCAGCCAAACTTTACCTTGTATAAATTTTTTTGATGCACATATTGGTGTTAAAGGTTATTAAATCCAACTCCAAAATCACCCAAATTTTTTGTGGCTTCATACAACCAGCTGCAGTAGTAGAACCCTTTCTCAGGAGACATCCTGTATTTTAATATACAACTACCTTTGAACCATGGAAACAAGTATGTTTCATCTTCATCTGTCACATGGACAGCTTCCCTCGGGAATCAACTCGTTCTGCATTTTTCTCATTAAAACTCATATTAGCAAATACGAAAGCTGCCTGTGTTAGAAAGTTCACTTTGTAACTGAATTATTTGAGCATCTAATGGAATTGAGAGTACAATACAAACAGATATTAGGAAGTGTCCTCTTCACTCTTTTATTCTCAAGAATTTATCTATATAACTGTATCTGTTGGAGAAAGCCATATAATTCTTCATTATTTAATGAAAAATAATTTTCATCTTACCCTTCAAAAGTAATATACATCTATCATTTGCACTAATCTAGCTGTGAGCTAGCAAGCACGCTCAGGAATATCAGTGGTCTAAGTTAAAAAACAGTTAACAAAAATTATATTGAAAGTGAGTTTTGTCACTTTATTACGAAAATAACGCTCATTTAACATTATTGGGGACAATTATGAGACGCCTAATTCTTAAAATTATAGGAAAACTATTCCATTCAATAATACATTCACTTTTTTGAAGGACATAACATAACTTCAAGAATTTGAATTTTGAATTGTATATAAATGACATGTCCCCTTCCTTTGTAACTGCTGTTTCATTGCAGAGATAAAGGTAATGAAGGGACCAAGAACCGCTGCTCTTTCTCCTATACTGATGTGCTCCAAGATGAAAAACCAAAAAGTTTGACGAAATTGTTCTCTGTAAACTGGATGGGGGGTAATCACAGCTAATATCCCACTGCTCTTTTAATCCCTGTCCAAGGAAGTTACACGGTTCACAAATGAAGTTACTAGGGCATCGTGGGCCCCAGGAGGAGACAGGCAAAGAAACAAACTGGAATTAGAGATTCAAATATCAACACCTACTGATAAATCCACTTTTTTTTCTGTGCTTTGAGACTGATACATCTAAAATATAGTTCATGGTATGGAATTTCCTAAGCAATTCCGTTATGTATTTCCATGACCTTTTTCTTAGCTATTTTACTACATGTTGCAGGAGAGCAAAACCAGCCAAAAAAACACTAACAATTAAAAAAAAAAAAAAAAAAAAACAAAAACCAACCAACCAACCAACCAAAAAAAACCCAAGCTATTTTGGAGAGAAAAAATTATTAGCTTGCCCTTATTATGTAGCTTTACAGACAAAAGTAAACACTTTTAATGTAGTGCACAACTAACCTTTCTTTGCAGCATTCAAGAAAAGACTGGACAGTTATAAGACAGCAAGATGAATCAGCATCATAATGAATGGAAAAACATATTTTGCTAGAGCTACAAAAGAAAAATATAAGTCTCAGAGAATTATCTGACCTGTGCCTTGTATGTGACTTAGGAAAATCTTAGCCTTTACATAAGAGTTTATACCAAGTTTTATAGGGTAATTTTTTTGCCCACTGAAACAAGGCAATGGACAAAGTTTGGCAATGGACAAATCCCAGCCAGACTGACACTGTAGGTACCACAAAGCTCATCTAAGTCTAAAGTGAGGTCTGCATTTTGTGTGTGCTGGAGAAACCAGGCTCACTGAGCCTGCAGTGCTGCTTTTGCAGCCAATTGGTAAATCCTGCTCATCACATTTGCTGCGTATTCCTTCCTGGATTTTAAAATATCTCTGTACCAAGAACTGAATTTTGACTCTCCCAGTTCCCAGACTTATCCAGTAAAACTGCCAGTTACTTGTAACTTTGACTAGAAAATAACGAGCTAATAACAGTGGTGGCACACAGGGTTCTTCCACACACCTCTGTTTTTGAGAGAGAACAAATACATTTTCAGGTTTAGACACAATTTCACCTAAGTTCTTATTTCATCTTTTCTTAGTTTTCACCTGGTTTTACTAGAATTCCTGAAGTTTTACTTCATACATTTGCTCCTTGACACTTTATCTCTTTCAGCTCACAGGTACAGTTTCCCTCCTGGCACGCTGCGCACAGCTACTGAAGCATGTTAGCAATTAGGGAAGTCCACAACTTGGCTGCAAGAAATAAGAATTCCAGATCTTCGCACTGGATGAAAATGGATCACTATTGTAGCTGACACTTGGCTCTCCAGAAACATTTTCCCACTGGGTATTTTGTCATATTGCATTGCTAAGAAAGAAAATCTTCTACAGAAGCACGAGCCTGTCATTGATAGCAGTCACCAATGCTTTGTGAAAAATCACTGCTAACTTCAAAAAGGGCTTTGAAGTAAAAGGACACATATACCAATAATAATCGAATAATAGCTTTCACTTTCCTTTCCTGTGCTCCCTCCTGGGACCTTTCCCCCACCTTTTCTGCTGTTTTACACTCCATTCCTCACCAAAGCCTCAGAGTTTGACCACTACACCCGTCTCCTCTCTATTTCATGCCACGTGTGTAAAAACACCATGTCTCTACCTGCTTTACAGCTAGAATATGTGTTTCTTTCTCATTAGCACATATCAGATGTAATGACAGTTTTCAACAATATGGCAAAATAATGTGAACGGGATCCATATGTTCAAAATAAAGCTAAGTGGTTTGTTTACATATTTTGTGAATAAAGGCATCCTTTTTTTCCTTAGCTGCTGGTAGGTTATCTTGATAATCATCAGGCATGATCACTGCAATTTGTCACTATATAAAATTAAATTATCACATGTGTAATCAGGTTGGAGGCTTTCTCTGCAAGAGATACACATCACAGGAGAAAAACAGGTATTAAAAGTCTTGTTTCTGAAAACTAGTTCTTGTGGAAAGATTTTGAAAACTGATGCCTTCACAGAAACATGGTAGGTTGAGTAACATGAGAATCATAGAATCACAGAATCCTTTA
>NW_008609535.1:0-1965 GCF_000691845.1 Merops nubicus
GCTGGTGCCCGTGCCACCCCCGGGGCAGCGTGTCCCGGCGTGCTCCCGGGCGCCGCGGGGGTGACCTGGGCACAGGTGTTGGGGTTTGCTCTCTGGGAAGCTGAACCTTCAGGAAAGTCACAGTGTGGTGCCACCCCCCTGGTGTGGCTGGAACCGTGCCCCTGGCGGGCTTCTGCAGGGAGTGTGTGGAGAGGTCTCCAACTCCACGACAAAAATTAGAACATCAGTTTGGTAATGAAATCATTGTCCTGTTGAAATTGGTGACCGAGCTCTGATGGCTTCTGCTAGTCCAGGGTCTAGCCCTGAGCTTTTTTCCCCAAAAGCGTTAGAGCAAGTGACACTTAATTCAGTCGTGATCCCAAGAACGTGCTAGGCAAGAAACCAGACTCTTTTCTTTCCCCCATCAGAAGCTCTGTGTTGGGCTCTCAGTCAGAGCTCTCCAGGCTCGGGCTCGTGTTGCTGTGCCCCGGGGGGGGCGGGTCCTGACCCCGGCTCTGCTCAGCGAGGGGTTTGGGGAGTGCAGCCGACGTCCTGCTGCAAACGTGGCACAGGAGCCAACCCGAGACTTTCCATGGGACCCTTCTGTCTGGGTTTGTACTTCTGCTTGGAATGATGGCATCCTTTTGACAGCGCAGCAGGAGGGGGACCACTGTCACCTGTTAAACAGTCTCAAAATTACAACCGCTGCAGTACCTCAGTGAAGAGTCTTTAAGAGATAAAGGGGTTTTGTAAAGGTACTTTTAAAAAAGGCATCACAGCCTCCGGGGGCGGGGGGCACGGAGCCTGTGGGAGTTCAGGTGGGCACGGGGCCGTGGGGCAGAGCCGTGTGTGCTGGGCTCTGTCCTGCAGGGCTCTGGGAGTGCCCGAGAGACAAGAGAGCCACATCCAGCCCAGCAGACAAATGTGATGTCGTTTAGTGACGGCGCAGCTGAGGGATGTCTCTGAAGGCAAACGGGTCTTTTTCCACGTGGGTTGTAGCAGGAGCAGTTTGCAATGAGAATGCCAGATACCATGTGCTTCAAACCATAGACAATTTGTATGAACTTCTGTATGTTGCCAAGACATGATCTTTTTGTTCTTATTGTATTTTTCTGTAAATATTCCTGGCGCTAAGTTGTAAAGTAAAGGCAAAATGTAAATATGAAGATGTGAACTATGTTCCCTTGTCTCTAGTACTTTATCTCTTATTTGTTTAGGGAAGGCACACAAAGGCTTGTTTGTATTTATGCCAATTCTTTGTCCAGGAGAAACACATCAGATATTGAATGTAACACAATTAGTCCAATAAATTTTAAAGATTCTTATCTAGTAACGTTGCAGTTGTCGGTTGTTAATATTTCCCAGTGCCTTTGGCTGAGGTTACCAGCCAGTAGGGGTGTTTCCCTGGGAAGCAGCAGATGGATGCAGCACACAGCAGCCATGGTAACAGTGCGCCAGCTTATCGTGAAGGAAATCACGTTGCATCCCGGCGGCGTGGGGAACGAGAACAGGGAAGAAGCTGAACGGGAGCCCCGGCACTGCCGTGGGGACGTTGGGCACGTTGGGCCTGCAGAGCCCGGGCTGCCGGAGCCGCGGGCCCCGGGAGGGGAAGAGGCTCCTTCCCTGCGGGCTGCGGGTGCAGCGCGGCTCCCCGGGGTCGGGAGAGAAGCTGGGCAGCAGCACGGGAGTCCTGTCCCGTGAGGGCAGCTCGCCCAGCGAGCTCTGGGGAACTGGGAGAGCTCCAGGAGACCCGCGGGACGGGGTGGGGCGTGTCAGTGACCCCCAGCATCAGACTCGTGAGCGAAACACCCGCTGGCCCTCTCGGCTCCCCAGGGAGGTGACGGGTTCTCGCTGACTCTCATGGTGGGTTCCCAGGGTTGGGGCACAGCGTTTGGTCTGGCAGGACCCTGCCCGTGTGTCTCAGAGCTGCGCTGCTGAGGCACCGGGTGGTGGTTACTGTGTTGTCACCCCAATGGCTCCTCACCT
>NW_008609535.1:1979-4354 GCF_000691845.1 Merops nubicus
GGCTCTTCACCTTCACGGCAGCTCTGTGAGCTGTCCGTGAGACTTACCTCAGGGCTGGAACAGAAAAGCTGAACTACCATTCCAGAAACCTCCTCAAACACAGCAAAGTGAACGGTGGTTTTCCTGGCACCTGCCTCTGATAACATCAGGAGGTGTCCCCTGACCTGGGCCACCTGCCCAACCTCCTCACCATGTTGCTTCCAGGGAAAGGTAGGGCAGGTCCCACACAGGTCTGTAGAATCAAAAATGAATGATAAACAGTTAAGTGTCTCCCTCTGCAGTCCCAAAGTGCAGGGCCCACAGCAGAGAGGACTTTCTGGGGTTGGTTTTGAAGGCTTGCTGCTTTCCTCTTCTTTACAAAGGAAGCAAAAGGCACCAGGCAGAGCAGCCCATCCCTCTCCCAAGGGTCCAGGAAACCTTGAACTGCCCTTCCTGTGCGTCCTGCCCACTACCCCAGACCCCTCTCACCTACCGGCTTTTTCCCATTCCTTTCCTGGTGGCTTTTCCCCAGTTTTCATTTTGCAGAGCAGCTTCTGGCCGTGCTTCAGCCATGCAGGGAGCTGCTCTTCATCCAACGTCTGCCCCTTCTCAAAAATCCTTTGCTGCAGTTCCTGTAACAGGTTTTCAGTGGAGTGGACAGGCTTTTTGTTCCTGAATAAATGAACCTGTGCTTGGCTGTGCTGAGGTGCAGGCAGGCTGGTGGCAGGTCACCAACAGCCCCAATCCCTCCTGGCGCATGCTGCAACTGGGCTGCCCCAGCACTTGTCACCCCAAGCTACCACCACATCTCTTTTTTTTTTCCCCAGTTCTGTTGATAAATCTGCTGACAGCCTTGGGCTGGGCATCAGGTGCATCTCCTGCCCCCGAGCTGTGCCAGGGAGCGTGGGATGCCCACGGCTTCAGAGCCTGTCCCTGAGTCATAGCAACCTCGCCCTGCCTGCAGCTCTGCCAGCACGCTGGCCTGGCGCTGCCGGCGGGAGCAGGGTGGCAGCCCCAGTTCCCCAGCCCCGGTTCCTTCACCCCAGTTCCACAGCCCCGGTCCCCCAGCCCTGGTTCCTCTGCCCCGGTTCCCCAGCCCCGGTTCCCCAGCCCCATCCTGCCTGGCAGCCCCGAGCTCAGGGTGCCCAAGGGGAGCTCCCAGCAGGAACAGGGTCTGGTCGGGGGGCTCAGGGCACCCTCGCAGCCCAGGGCCCCTCGGAGGAGGGGAGCTGGGGAGGGATTGGCCACCTTTGAGCTGTTCTGGGAGGCTGAAAGCCGACTGAAGGGCCTCAGGCTGGAAGTGCCTTTCCTCAGCAGAGCCCGTGGAACGGGAGGCAGTTTGTGTGGGCACGCCGTGGCGACCAGGCGCCAGCTTCAGGCAAGCCCAGGAGCTCAAAGGCAGCTCAAAGGCAGCTCAGGCAGCTCAATGGCATCTCAAAGGCAGCTCAAAGCCAGCTCAGGCGGGTCCTCCGCCACCCTGGGAGCAGCACCAGTGAAGCTCTTTGGGCTCAGCAGGTTTTCATTTTTTTATTAAATCACCTTCTAGGCGCCAAAGGTGTTTGATGCTGAGGCAGTAAAGAGAGGGATGAAACTGCTGTAGTGTGCCAGGGCATCATTTTGGAGGCACCAAGCAGGCGATTGCCTTAAAAAGAGGAGTAACCAACCAGCCCAGGAGTGGAGGCAGGAGTGGCTGCAGCGTGGAGCAGCCCGGGGACAATTGGTCTTCCCTCCACCACAGCCAGAAATCGGAATTAATTTGATTCACTGTTAATGGAGGGGAGCTGCTCCCTGGGGCACGCAGCAGCCGGTGGCACCCTGCAACCAGCCTGCACCCCATGTCCTGCCCAGCCCGGGTGAGCGGAGGGGCCCGGGAGCTTTGCTGTGGGGGATGCAGAAGAGGCACCTTGTCCCCAGCGCCCTGACCCGTCCCCGTCGGCAGCTCTGTCCCTGTGAACCTGCTGAGCAGAGCAGGAGAAACACCTGATGCCCACTACACCCATTTTTCTCGCTGCAGCGTGGCTAATTCAGACCACAAATGGAGCCAAACCGCATTACAAAGAGTTTTCCAGGGTGAAATGTAATTCAGTTCCTGCCTTAAGCCAAGAAAATATTATTTGGCTGCTGGCGGTGGACTTGCCTCTGTCAGGAGGGGGAGTAAACGGCTGAAGGTGGAGATGGGCTGAACCATGGCTTCAGGCGTCCTCCAGCCCCCCGCTTTGGTGGTGGGTGCCCAGGGGTGTCCCCCGGGCCAGGCAGACAGTGACAGCCTGTCCCCGGGCTCTGCCAGTGCTGCTGGAGCATCCCCGGAGTGTCCCTGGGCCACGTCCCTGCTGCTGGGATGTCCCCGGGCTGTGCCGCTGGCGCCGGGCTCTCCGGGACCGCCTCGGCAGGGCGCC